>NC_133660.1:142237932-142369640 GCF_037893015.1 Macrotis lagotis | reverse complement strand
AAAATTTGAACTCAAATTTTTCTGACCCCAGACTCAGTGCTCTATCTCCTGTGCTACCTAGCTGCTTTCAAGGAGTAAGTTGCATACTTTTATTAAGTAATGCATACATTTTCTTTTTCCAGTAAGGAGAAGTCATGTTGGTTAACCTTTCAAAATAACATTAAAATGTAAAGAAAATTCTTTGAGTTTTGCTTTTGACTTATGTTCTTTTTTATTTTGCTTTATATCTTTGAATATTTTATACACAGTAGTTTCTTAATACTTTTTAATTCAATTGATGGATTGAATTAATACTTAAGTATGTAAAGGAAAACTAAGTAGTCTTAGAGTCAGAAGCATGGGAATTTCAGTCCCTTACTAGCTGTGTGGCCTTGAACAAGTCTTTTAATACTAATAGCCTCACATCCAGGGTCATCTCCAACCATTCTGATTCAAATCTGGCCCTTGAACCCAGATGCTTCTGGAAAAGAAAGTGAAGTTGGTGATTTAGCATCCTCTCACTCAAATTCAATGCACATACTTGTCATACTATTCCCTTCTCTCCTGGCATGGTCCTCTTTGAAAAAGAAGTACAACTTTGCTTCTTTGAGTTATTCCTTAACTAACATTACCATAAATAGAGCCATTCCTGATATACCATATCTCATCTTTATCTCTTTTGAATCTTCATCTTAAATGATGAAAGACAATTTAAAATGGTAAAAAATTTAAAGAAAAATGAAGATTCTCCATTTTGTCCCTTTTCAAAATAGACTGTTAACATACTCTTCCTTGTAGAATAGAGTACTCTGAATACATATATTACATCTCTTGCTAGATTTTAAACCAGGACTGAAATTTAATATAGCTTTAATGATATAAGAAAAAAAGACAATATATAGAAAAATTTCTAGTTGTGCACAAATCCTGAACTTTCCTTCAGTTTGAAATTTGAAACCCAAAAGAAGTGGAATCAGAAAATTTTCCTAAGGATATATAAAATGGCTGGTAAAATATTTCAGACCCTTAAGGTGTGGTGAGCCTTAAGTTGCTAGCTATAATGCAAGTGAGTCAATTAGATTGTTTAATGAAGGCAATAATTGACTTTTTTTAATCACTTAAGTATATTGATTTTCTTGATTTTTACAATTTTGTTCATAGGACTAAAAGTTGGTTCTTTGTGTAGCATAATAAATATATTTCTGCATCTGAGATCAAGAGACCTGAATGTGAATATAACATTAGATATTTAATATATCTATGATCATGGATAAAGCACATTATCTTGTCTAAGTCTCAATTATTGTTTCTGTAAATAAGTATATATCTATATATCTGTATATATATATATATAGCATAAAGTTGTTTTGAGGAAAGTATATTTCAAACTTTTGAATTGTTATTGGACTTCCTAAAAATGCCTTGTAGCAGGCATCTTTTCCTCCTTCCTTTAGATACAGAGATGCTCTTATTATTGTGAAATTCTTAATTATTTTTTCTTGTCTTAATTTTTTAAATTCAAAAAATTTTAAAACACCGCATGCTTTGGGATTTGAATATATAGTGAAGGAATTTTCAATAAAAAAAAAACAAAAAAGACTGGAGAGGAAATCAATCATTTGGAATTCATTCCTGTGGATCTTTGATTCCTGTATTTCCTACTGATTTAGATAAACTTGTAAAAAATACTAATGCTTTTAATATATTCAGAATGCTTTGGATAAATGCTAACTTAGCTCTTGTTATTGATTTCCTTTCCCTCCCTCCAAAAAACCTCTAATGTCTAGTTTCTTTTCTTTAATCTGAGAGTAGATTCCACAAATAGAATACAGAATGTAGAAAGATTGTAGTACAAGATGCTATGCTCTCTTCAAAATTTAAAATGTAAGAATTATGGATTAATATTTGTCACTACTTTCATAGGCTGTGCCATGGCATGTCCACACTTAATAAAAGAAGAAAGATAAAAGATAAAAATAAAAAAATAAATAGAAAATTCCTTGTTCAACATTCATGCTGTGGAGGCAAAGATAGCTTTCCATGTTCAAGAATTTCTTTTGACAACTTTAAATTACATTTCTGACATGTCAAATCAAGTTGCCTCTTGTTACCTTATGATGTGATGTAACACAAATGGTATTTTAGACATGGTATTTTAGAAATGCACTTCTAACTTTTTTTAACCTATTGTGGCCATCATTTAACACATTTGAATAGCAATTATTTCATAGTAATAGAAGTGGCAAATGAAAATATGATGCAAGAAATGGGCATGATTGTTAAATAAATCTCAACCAGTTTATCTTTTTTTTTTTTTTAAGAAAAGTGACTGAGGAAATACCTTTCTATATTCCAGTATTCAAAGTTAGAAAACACCAGTGGCCGATTCAGAAAACATTGTCATTTGACAAATTTAGGAATTGAGGTCAAGGAGGAAAAAAATTATTGTCAAAGGTAATAATGCTTTATTTAAAGCTATAGAAAAATCATTCTGTTTTTAATGGGTTATGAACATTAAAAATAAAGTAAAAGAGAGACTAGATTGATTTGGAGGAACCTATTTTTATAACAGTGAATTATTTTACAAACTTAAGTTCACTGATTCTGTGTTTCTATCTTTAAAGAAAATAAGAATGCAAATTATTTAATTGGAGTCATAAATGATTTGATTTAAAAAAATAACAACCACATAGTGAGAGCAAACTATATTTAATAATGACTTATTTCATTGGTTTCCCTGTAAAATCAAGAGAACCTAAGGAAGACCCTAAGGAGGTTAGCTGGATCATATATGGGGAATTGTATGAATTATGTTGTTATACTTGTCCATTATGAACAAGTTCAGTAGGATTGTTCTTAAAAATCTTTGGAGGAAAAATCCATATCACAGAGAGCACAGATTATATAAGTTTTAGCAATTTTCTTTGAAAAACTAATATATGGAATTTTGACATTATTAAAGAATTTTTCCTATTAAACTTTTTAACATTTTTGTGTCTTACAATGTATTATATCACTAGTTTAGTTGTAAGATATGGGACTGATAATATAATTCTATTCATTTCCCATTTACTACCTCTAACAACTTGAATAGTCATTACTTTGCTCATTCAGAAAATTACGGAATTAGACTATATGAGATAAAAACATTTAAAAACTATTATATATTTTATTGCTCTCTTCAATTATTTGAAAGGATCACAAGTACAGGAGAGTTCATTTTATTTATTTATTTATTTATTTATTTTTCTATCTATCTATTTATTTATTTGTGTCTTTGTGTCTTTATTTATTTGTTTAGTTAGCCCTCAATAGGAGTATGAAAAGCAATGGGTAGAAATTGCAACGTAATCATTTTAAGCTCATCATAAGGAAAAAGTTTGTAGTGGCTGAAGCTCTCCCAAAGTGGTGAGTCTTCATTACCTTGTCCTTTTTAATCAAAATGTGAAGCAACTATTTTTTTAATGTATAAAAGAACTGAACAGCTAGATGTTTAATGTACTGTAAAGATGATGAATGCCTATTTTGAGTCAGATTAGATTATTTCTAAAGATTCTTCTGATTTTGAAATTCTGTGATTCTGTGACTCAAACCAGATTTTTGATGATGGATAAAGTTCCTAGTACAGATACCTCCATTCTGTTCTTTATTCTCTTGATAGTGCCCTTTCTGTCAGATACTAACACTAAGGTACCAAGCATACTCTCCTCCCTTTCCCTGTCCAGAAGTTCCACCATTTTCTTAGATCTTTCTTTATCATTCCTGTACATCAAAATATTTTTGTTTAATGTAATGGTCTCCAAGGTTGGGAATATGATTTGACCCCCAGTAGTGTCTGATAAATCAATAACCAGTCTGTGACTTTTCTGAAGTAAAAAAATAAAAACAAATGCAAAACAAAACCAAAACAACTTTAAGTGCAAATACCATCTTTACATGATGGTTCAGTCCTTCAATATTTCCTATAGTAACTACCTTAATTTTTTGTTGTTTTCTTAGGATCAAATGAGACATTATGAGATTTTTGTAAATTTAAAAATTTTAAATAAGTATTGGTTATTATAAATTCTTAATGTATTGATCCTAGACTTGAAAACCTGGACCCACTGCATTTTATTTTTGACATAATTCGTTCAATATGGCAAGAGGTAACATGACTTAGTGGACTGAGAGACAGCTATAGTGACAGAATGACCTGGGTTAAGTCCTTCCTCTGATACATACTGACTGTGGGATCCTGGGAGAATCAGTACTTCTTGGAAAATTTGGTAACTTGGACTTTTTAAGCTATAGAATTGTTGCTGCTAAGTATTGATAAAGGGAGTACCATCACCAGGAATTCTCTATACCAACAAAATCATATAAATACAACATCGGTGTTATCATCACCTTTGGTTTATAATGACTAGCCAAATCAATATTTTCATGTTATCTGAAGATATATTCAATATACACATTTAAGATTTTTACTGTTAAATATCTCTGTCAGTGAGATTTTCCGGTTCTTTCATGTTTTTTTTTAATTAATTTTCTTTACTGATTCTGATTTCCAGAAAAATTAAGTGGCTAGAGCTGCTTCTTGAACTGTAATAGTCTGCCCTTCATCCTGGAAATATACTATCTCCCAGTCCTTCACTTCTGCCCCATCTCTGACATTTGAAATCTTATTATTTCTACAAGGATCTATCAGATGGCATCTTCTTTGTGAAGTCTTCCCTTTATAAATATTCTAAAAGTACATATTTTCAAATGTTTTTGAGAACTCAGTTTGGATTTCTCTTTTATGCTCAAATCACCATTTCCTTACCATTATATTTAGAATGATCATGATTTTAAACCTGGGAGAGGTCATCTATACCAGAGGTATCAAACATGTTGCCCACAGGCCTCATGTGGTCTATAATACTCCCATTATGTGTCTCTGAATCAGATTAAAATGCAACTGAGATATGTTTAACAAAATTAGTAAAAAATAAAATAAAACATAGATTTATATTTTAAAATTAATTCATTATGTGGCCCTAAGGAATACTTTATGACTTTATGTAGTTTAATTGACTCCATTTATATGTGAGTTTGACACCACTTTTCTAACCGATCTTTTTATTGTATGGATGAGGAAACTGAGGTTCAGATAGGCATCATTATCGCTGTATTTTTAATTTCTCTTGTCATATATAGACTGTCTGAGAAAAATTTTATTTTATTTTTCTTTGTATCCCAGTAATAGGGGTAATACTTTATATAAAGTAAAAACTGAATTTTTCAAGGATGAATGAAATGAATGTGAGAGGATGTTTCCAGGAGAGCTAACATCATTCTTTTAAACTTATAGGAAGGGAAAGAAAATATAATCATCATCATTTTTAACATTTCTTTTTGCAAAGGCAGTATGATAGGATGGTTAGCGAGTTATCCTATTTGCCAAGAAGGCATGTATCTTCAAAACTGCCACCTCTGATACATAGTGCCCATGTGTCCTTGGTCAAATATCAACTCAATACAATAAGCATATGAATCAGAGAAGATGTCAATCTGTATTGCTTGGAATTTTCTCATCTAGGAATTGCATATAGCAATGAAACCACACACCTAATATTTATCCTGTCATATGGAATATTTACCAAAACACATACTGTGTTTCAATTCCATTGGTGTGAGTACTAATGCAGTTGACATGCTAAAAAACTGACAGAAAGCTGTCTGTTATATCTACTCTTGCTCTATGACTGGCTGATTTATTTTTTCTGCTCCATAGAATAATGAAAAGTAGATTGGGTAAGGAATGAAGATCTCAGATTGAATCCCAACTCAATCACTTACTAATTAGGTGACTTTAGATAAATTATTTAATCTCTTTGGACCACAGATTTCTCATATATATAAAAAGAGAGGGATAGACTCTAAGGTTGATTTTAACTCTAAATCTATGGTCCTTTGATCCTATGATCTCTGAAAAAACTTTCACTAAAGGCAATTCATCCCATTGTCTAAAATATTCACAGCAACTCTTCAAGAAAATGAAGAATTTCTTTGATTTTAATGTTGAGAATTTCAACTTACGGAGTAAGAAAACATCAAACACCAAGAAAACATTCTTGAAATCTATCTATTAAATGGAAAATTTGCCATTTGATCCTCTTTAATCATTTCTATAGCCATTTACTCCTCACTGCTTCAATTTATCATATTGTACTACAAGGATACCATACACAGCAAAATGTAATTTACTAATGGCTGAGTAAATCCATTTGCTCAAATTATATTAATTTAATGTTCTGTAGTTAAATAAACTGAGATCATTAGCATGATCCACATGTTGGCATTGTTTGCTGCCTAAAGTATAATTTGTATAAGAAAAAAACTGCAGGAAATAAATTTGATACATTCTAGTTTTAATTGGCAGCTTTATTTGAATTACAGAAGCTTGCTTTAAGACTTAATTTATATTTCCTGATATGCATTTAGTGCTCATAAGAGGTGCAGAACTGGTAGTACTAGAGAGAGAACTTGTCTGTCTCTCAGAGAAGTTCCAGTGGCAACAGGAAAATCTAGGCAATTTCAATTACTACCAGATAATTTTAACTTTGACAAAAAATCAATATTCTTTTGGATTTTAAATACTCAATTTTCATTTTCAATCAACTCCTACTTTTCCTGGCATTGCCAACAATTATACCTCCAAATAACTTTTTTTTTAGGTTTTTGCAAGGCAAATGCAGTTAAGTGGCTTGCCCAAGGCCACACAGCTAGGTAATTATTAAGTGTCTGAGACCAGATTTGAACCCAGGTACTCCTGACTCCAAGGCTGGTGCTTTATCCACTACACTACCTAGCCTCCCCTCCAAATAACTTTTTTAAATAGAAACTATAATAATTAGAGTATTTAGGCATGAAGAATCAAATTGAGACAATTTCCTGTTTTTCTCTTAGGTCTAATTTTTTTTTTTGTTTAAGGAAAATCTATAATATAGGATTTGAAATCAGACTATAATATCTTATTATTGACTGTTTCTAATTTTATACATGATTTGTGATAGCCTTTTTTGACACTATTTACTAATGGTGCTTGCAATTACATTAACTCAGGGGTAAAATAGTGTAAGGAAGTTACAGGAAACTTAAATACTTGATAAACTATCATTCTCAGAGGAGATTAGAAACATACATTTCTTTTTAACATTTATTTATTTATTTTCATCCATATTCACATGCATTTTTCTAAGTTATAAAATTTCCCTCCACCTTCCCTTCCCACTTTCTGCATTCATCAGGGAACAGTCAAGTTAGCATTTTATGTACATATCTTATTAAATATATTTACAAATTAGTAATTTGGGGCATGAAGAATTAGGATTAAGGGATAGGTATACATAACAGATAATACTTATAAAGTGTTCATCAGATTTTGAAGAGTTGTTTTTTATTTCTGTGTGTTTTGCTTTGTTTTGTTTTTCTTCTTCTGGTTGAGGATAATATAGTCCATAACCAGTTAAAAAGAGTTGTCCTAATTCTCTAGACTGCTGAAAGGAGTTGCTCCTATCAAGGTTGTTCATCCTCTGCTCTTGTTGATGTGTACATTGTTCTCTTGGTTCTACTCTCTTACCCCAACATCAGATCCTGTAAGGCAACTCATGCTTCTCTAGAGTCTGACCCTTCACGGTTTCTTATAGAACAATAGTATTTCATATTATTCATGTATCAAAACTCTTTTAGTCATTCCTCAATTGATAGGGATACCCACAATTTCTAATTCTTTACTACCAAAAAATAGAGCTGCTATGAATATTTTTAAAAATGTAGGATTTTCTGATTTTTTATAATTTCTTCAGAAAATAGACTTAGAATTGGAATTCCTTGGTCAAAGGATATGAACAGTTATGTTGCTCTTTGGGCATAGTTCTATATCATTCTCCTGAAATAATGGACCAGTTCACAATTGCACCAACAAATAAGGAAATTGGGTAACTGGGGAATAATCTGTGATTTTATAAATTTGATGTAATTCTCTATATACTTGAGAAATGAGACCTGGTTGTAAAGATTGTTTCAAAGCTTTCTGCTTTACTTCTAATTTTATTAGTGCTAAAAATTTTAATTTAATATAGTCAAAAATTCATTTTTAAGTTTAGAATATAATCTAATTCTTGTTTTGTCATAAATTTATTCCTTTTCCATAGATCAGATAGATGAGTATTTTTTGGCCTATCAATGGTATTGCTCTTTATGTTTAAACCTTGTAAGCCATTTTGACCTTATTTTGGTATAGGGTATGAGATGTGGATTGAAGTCTAGTTTTTGCCATACTATTTTCCAGTTTTCCCAACAATTTTTGTCAAGTAGTGGGTTCTTATCCTAGAAGCAGATGTCCGGGTTTGTCAAATAGGAGATTGCTGTAGTCATTTTGGCAGTTTCTTTTAAACCTATTCTAATCCACTGATCAATTATTTCATTTTTTAAACCATTACCAGGCAGTTTTGATGACTGCTGCTTTATAGCATAGTTTTAGATCTGGTAGAGCTAGATCACCTTCCTTTACATTTTTTTTTCATCAGTTCCTTTGCTGTTCTTGATGTTTTGTTGCTCCAGATGAATTTTGTTACTATTTTTTCCTAGTTATTTTTCCTAAAGTAGTTATTTGGTAGTTTGATTGGTATGGCACTGAATACTTAATTTAATATGGGTGGAATTGTCATTTTTTATTATATAAGCTTGACCTGTGCATGAGCATTTGACATTTTTCCAATTATTTAGATCTGATTTTATTTGGATGAGGAATGCATTATAATTGTGATTATACAGTTTCTAGCTTTGACTTAAGAAATAAATTCCCAAGTATTTGGCTTTGTTGTACACATATAGAAATGATGATGATTTATGTGGGTTTATTTTATATCCTGATACTTTGCCGAATTTATTAATTGTATCAAGGAGATTTTAAGATTATTTTCTTAGTTTCTGTAAGTATACAAGCATATCATCTGCAAGGAGTGAAAGTTTTGCTTGCTCATTGCCAGTTCTGATTCCTTCAGTTTCTTTTTCTTCTCTTATTGCTACTTTCTAATACTGTAGTGAAAAGTATTGGTGATAATGGGTATCCTTTTTTCACCCCTGACTTTATTGGAAATGCTCTGAGTTTAATTCCCATTACATATAATGTTTGGTGCTGGTTTTAAATACTATTTATTATTTTAAGGAAATCTCCATTTATTCCTAAACTTTCAAGTGTTTTTAATAGGAAAGGATGTTGTATTTTATCAAGGATTTTTCAGCATCTATTGATATAATAATATGATTTCTGTTGGTTTTGCTACTGATATGTTTAATTATTTTGATTGTTTTCCTAATGTTGAACTATTCCTGTCTGCTTGGTATAAATCCAACCTGATCATATTATATCCTGGTAATAACTTGCTGTAGTCTCATTGCTAAAAATTTATTTAAGATTTTTGAATCTATTTTCATTAGGGAAATTGGACTATAATTTTCTTTATCTGTTTTTGGTTCTTCCTGGTTTAGTTAACAGCACCATATTGGTGTCATAAAGGGAGTTTGACAGAATTCTTTCCTCTCCTATTTTTGTAAAAAAGTTTATGGAGAATAGGAATTAATTATTTCTTAACTATTTGGTAGAATTCCCTTGAAATCTATGTGGTCCTGGAGATTTTTTTCTTAGGAGTTAATTGATGGTTTCTTAATTTTCTTTTTCTGAAATGGGGTTATTTAAGTAATTTATTTACTCTTCTATTACTCTTGTATTTTTGTATTTTTGTAAATATTCATCCATTTCACTCAAGTTATCCAATTTATTGGCATATAGTTTGGCAAAGTAGCTCCAAATTATCTCTTTAATTTCCTCCTTATTGGTGGTTAGTCCAACCTTTTCATTTTTGAAACTGGTAATTTGGTTGTCTTCCTTCTTTTTCTAATCAGATTAATCGAACAGCTCCTAGTTTTATTTATGAGATCCATGGTTTTCTTTGTTTCAATTTTACTACTCTCTCCCTTGATTTTCTGAATTTCTAATTTGATAATATTTGATAATATTTAATTTCTTCTTTTTCCTATGTTTTTTAGTTGCATATCCAATTCACTGATCTCCTCATTCTCTATTTGATTCATAGACATTTAGAGATATACAGTTTTCCCTTAAGACTTTCTTGGCTGCATTCCAAAAATTTTGGTTTGAAGTCTCATTATTATTATTTTCTTGGATATAATTATTGATTATTTCTAATATTTGCTGCTCAATCCAACCATTATTTAAGATAAAGTTATTTAAATTCCAATTAGTTCTTGGTTTATCTTTCTCTGACCCCTTATTACATGTAATTTTTATTGCATTACAGTCTGAGAAGTGTGTATTTTTTTTTATTTCTGCATTTTTGCATTGGAATTTAAGATTTTTGTGCCCTAGTACATGGTCAGTTTTGGTGAAAGTGCCATGTACTGGGGATGGTTAGGTGTTGCAGTGGATAGAGCACCAGCCCTGGAGACAGGAGAACCTGAGTTCAAATCTGGCCTCAGACACTTAATTTGGTCAAACATACCTAGCTGTGTGGCCTTAGGGAAGCCACTTAATCCCATTGCCTTGCAAATACTTAAAAAAGTGCCATGTACTTCCTAGAAAAAAATTATATTCTTTTCTATCCTCATTAAGTTTCTCCAGAGGTCTATCATATCTAAGTTTTCTAAGCTTTCATTCACCTTCTTAACTTCCTCTTTGTTAATTTTGTTGTTTGATATATCTAGTTCTGAGAGACAGAGATTGAGCTCTCCCAATACTAAAGTTTTGCGGCCTATGTCTCCTTGTAATTCACTCACTTTTTCCTCTAGCCATTTGCATGCTATACCACTAGGTGCATACATGTTTAGTAATGATATAGCATCATTACCAATGGTGCCTCTTACGAAGATATAGTTTCCTTCCTTATCCCTTTTAATGAGGTTGACTTTTGCTTTTACTTCCTCTGAAATTAGGATCACTGCTCCAGTGATTTATCTCACTTGATGCATAATATATTTTGCTCTAAACTTTTACCTTTACCCTATGTGTATCTCTTTGCTTTATATATGTTTCTTCTAAACAACATATTGTAGATTCTTGTTTTTAATCCATCTGCTATCTACTTCTCTTTTATGAGATAGTTCATCCCATTAATATTTACAGTTAAGATTACTAATTCTACATTTCCCTTCATACTATTTTTCTACATTTATATTTATCTCTTTCCTTTTCTCTTATTCCTCCTCACTAAAACTTTACTACCTTTCCCATTTCAATTTTCTTTTAGAAAAATTTAACTTTTGGCTTATTTTCACTTATGCCTTCCCTTCCCTTTTATCAGTCCATTCTTCCCTTATCTTTCCCTTTCCTAGTCCCCAACATTCTCTAAAGATTAAGTTAGATTTTTAAACCCAAGTGGGAATGTGTCTTATTCCCTCACTGGGCTAAATCTATTGAATGTAATTTACTAAGCATTCACATTCTCCCTTCTTTTTCTCTAAAATTGTAAACCTTTGTGCCTCTTCCCTTAGTGTTATTTCTCACTCTAATATTATTAATCAGGTATCATCAATCACAGTTTGATTATTTGATTGCTTGATAAGCTCCTATTGTTATCAAGGTATCATCACAGATTATTTACTTGATTACTTGATAAGCAGTATTGACTCAAATTGCATCAAATTTTAATTATAATCCTTTTTTTTTAAACCTTACCCCCTTTTCAAGTACCTTTCAAGTACACACAGTTCTCTTCAGGAGCCAAAGTATCATCCAAATCCATATCATGACTTGAATGATTTGTGCCCCTTCCTCAAGCATATTTTCTGTCACTCTTTAACACCCCCCCCCAGCCAGAGTACATAATACATCTTTGAGTGAAGCAAGGCCTATTCTCTAGCTCTTTGTCCCCCTCCCCACCCAGGGTATTTAACCCCTTGTTAAGTGAAGCACCCATTTAGTCAATCCCTCATCTAATTAACTGTAAGAATTTTAAAGATCTCTAAGTACAGGGAGGTTATGGAAAACCTTACAAATGATTATAAGTTACAGAGACATTGAATCAGGTCTTCCCATTTTATGGTGCTTAAAGTGTTCTAAATACTAGGAGACTCTGGAGTTCACACCTGAGCACTTTGCAAATTATTGTAAACTGACACTGACCCAGGCCCTGGTAGTTTCTGATACCCTCATTAGACAAGGTGCTAAAAACAGCTGGATTAAAGTAGGTCAAAAAATAATGAGACATTTAAACTTAAAGTTAATGCCTCTGCTTTTCTTCAGGACTTTTTGTCTCAAACATACTGATATCATCTTGGACTTCTTCAAAGGAGAGATAAAATCCAATTATACCAGTATCCTTTAGGTTCTCTTCAATTAAATTCTACCCTCTAATCATGCTAAGAGAAGTAAAGTTCTAAAGAATTAGAAATTGATTTCTTTGGTCAATTTTTCATAATTTTTCTGAATGACTTTCATTTGGTTTTTTTTCCCATTTTTCTTCTTTTTCTCTTCTTTGGTTTTTAAATTCTTTTTTAAAATCTTTGAAGAGCTTTTGTGTTTGAATCCAGTTTAAAGACTGTTTTCATACTTCCCCTGTGAGTGATTTTTCATAGCTTTCTTCTTCAGGCATAGCATTGTTATCATTTTTGTCTGTAATGTAGTTTTCTATAGTGAGCACTCTTAACTTTTTTGTTCATCTTTGCTGTTTTAGTTCTGCTCCTGGGGTATATGGAATAAGGATCCAAGCTTTTATTTCATGATACTGGGGTCTGATCTCTGGCTTGCCATTGGCCAAGATGTTATCTATGCAGTCCTGGACTTGCCTTTGCAAGGGGTTTGTTTTTTCTCCTTTATGTCCAGGTTCTGAATTAACAGTGGTTTGTTCCCAACACAGACTTATCTTTCACCTCAGTGTTTTCAGGGTTCAGACTTTGTTTGGGGCTGGAGTCCTCCCTGCTGGCTTGCTATGTAACTATTTGGACCTCTACTGTTATTAAGCTCTCAGGACCTGGATTGCACTGTAGCTAAAAGTCCTCTGCTGGCTTTCCTGCTCTCCTGTCTCCTGGACTTTATTTCCACTTTTCCTTCAGAGACAAACTTTCACTGAAGATCCTCCATGATGTCGACAGTTAAAATTTCTTTGAATCTTCTCTTTTTCTTGCTTAGGATTTGTATTTTAATGTCAGAATAGAGGCTTACTTTATCTTTGTTAGGGAAAAACTCCATAATCATGTTAGCTTCATGCCACCATCTTGGCTCCACCCTGGAAGCAGATGCATATATTTCTTGAGAATGAAGAGTTGCCATTAATACCTTTACGTTATAAGGGGGGAAGATTTTATCTCAAGAAGCAAAAAAATGATAATTAGAATTTATCAAAGAATGCACAACCTTGGAAATAATATGTTTGGTGAATATAAGGTTTTTTTGTTAATCTTAACAATTCTAGAATCACAGAAGCTCATCATTGCTTGAGATCTGCAAGTCTTGCAAATGTCAAACTGTCCTTTTCAACATCTCCTAAATACAGAGATCCCAAAAGGAAAATGCCCATTAAAAAGTGTAAAGAACTATTGCTCTAGGCCTTGGGAAAAAAATCTTGTATTTCTTTTTGTACAATCTCTTCATTTTCAAAGTATAAAATTCAGACTCATGAAGGTTTAATGACTTGGCCAATGTCACACAAGTTATGAGTAACAAAGCTGGAATTTGCAATGATATTGAGTATTTATATATACAGAAACAGGCACATATACATATATCTTTAAGTATCCATTCCCCCTAATTCTTTCCTGTAACTTCAAGAAGCTGTAGTTTGTACAGCTACTACACTCCAATACATTGTTTAGGCAGATAGACTGAAACAGGTTGAGGGTAACTCAGATGACCTTGGTGATTTAGGGTGAATGTCTCCCCCTAGCATGTGAAAACTTCTGCTGGTGAAATGGACAGATGAGAACAATTAGTTCCAATGACTCTGAAGGTGACTGAAGGAATTGCTGTGAAGAACTTAAAGTTTGGTTAGACATCAAAGATGCCAAAGTTATCCAATGCATCTAGAGCTATCACCCATTGAATTGACTCTGATTTCCCACTGGACTGTGTTGACCTTGGATGAAGAGATCTATGACTATGTGTACCTCTGTGTCACTTAAAAGTGATTTATGCATGAATCAAAAGACATCACCTATGCCATTTTACCATTCTTATCTCACATTCTGTGGAGACAGGCAAATAATGAAGTAACAGGTGTGGATGCTCTGTGAGCTATGGTCACAATTCTGCACATAGTCATAAGGTCATCTCCCTGGAAGCTGCAATGGAATTCAACAGTCCCCTGGATGTCTGAGCAACCTTTTTAAAGGATTATTGCTAACCTGCTGGTGTGAGGAAGAGGCTATAAAAGATGATCGAAAAAATGTCTTCTTAACCAACCCTGGCCTGATTACAGGCAGGGCTCATATCCTGTGATTGTAACACACAAAAAATGCATTAAAATATCTTCAGAGAAGATTCTACTGACTATCTATATATGGAATGTGTGTGCACTCATAGATAACACATGATCCAATAGACCTGAAAGACTCTCATCTCTTGTTACAAGAAAACTGGGCAGGTATCACATTCAAACAACAGCTTTGAATGAGACAAGTCTGGAAAATGAATTGCCAGCTTACTGAAGTTGAAGCTGGATTCATATTTTTCAGGAATGACCACAGTGAAAAGGAGTATGTGAAGCTGGTCTGTTTTGCAATCTAAAGTAATGTAGTCAAAAAGCTTGTATGCTTACTAAAAGGAGTGAATGACAGACTTGTGGCAACACAATTGTCACTTGCTTGGAAATGCCTATAGTCCTATGAGGAACCCTAATGAGGTCAAAGAAAAATTTTATGAAGACCCGGAAACCCTTATTATCAATGTACCAAAAGAGGACCAGATTGGTGACTCAAACTACTAGACAGGGCAGGGGGTCTTTGGGAGAAATGGAATTGGAAACAACAGCAATGGTCACTAACTACTGAAAACTTGTACATCTCAAGACCTTCTCATCACAAACACTGTCTTCCCTTTACCTAGATGCAAGCAAACTTCTTGGATGGATGCTCACATAAAACATTGGCATTTATTAGATTATATCTTGTAATGAGAAGAGACAAATAGGATGTAAGAGGGGTGAAGGCAATGTAAGATGCAGAGTGCTAGACTGACCACAGACTCTTCTGCTCCAGGGTAAATATTTGGCTCTCTGAGTGGGAACAGCTTGAGGCTAAGTTGGAGGTAAAGTTGAGTCAACAAATGATTTCAACAGTGGCAGCTTCTAAACATCAAAACTGATTTGATGAAAATGATGAGGAAATACAGACACTGCGAAATGAAAAATGACAACTCCAGGCAGTATTTAATTTCATCAGAATTCCATCAGGATCCTTGGCTCAGTAAGAAGGCAAATTAAATTATGTTTTATGCAGATAGTATGAATCCAAAATGCTTCTATGTGGCCATGAAGGCTCATATGATGTTCTGAAGAGACCAAGGATATATGGTACATCTCAACTACTCAATAGTAATAAAACCACTTTGATAATTAATAAGGATATGATCCTAGAGAGACAGGCTGAAAACTCCCATACTGGTCTTAACTGACCATCATCAATCAGTTTGGAAGCCATTGAATGTTTACATCAAATGGAAGTTGATTTATCCCTAGCTCAAGTTCCAACTGAAGAATAGAATTTGAATGCCATTGGTTCCATTCATGTGGTAAAATAAAGCACCTGGTGCTGATTCAATTCCAACTGAGATTTACAAGAAGGGGAGGTGGGGTCCATTGCTTATATAAAGTTAACTGAAATTTTCCAGATTATATGGAATGAGGAGGTTACAGGAACTCAAGGATCCTGCATTGTCAGGCTTTATAAAGGTTCTTAGTCATTGCTAACAAGATCCTTGTCTGTATCCTCTTTAGAAGGATGACCCTGAGACAGCTGGGTCATACTGTGGTTAGAGCACCGGCCCTGGATTCAGAACAACCTGAGTTTAAATCTGGATTCAGACACTTACTAATTACCCAGCTGTGTGACCTTTAGCAAGTCACTTAGCCCCATTGCCTTACAAAATAAAAAAAACATACAAAAAGAAAGTTTGGCCCTTCGCCTGGAAGATGGTCATCAGTCTAAAATTCAGTGTGGCTATATGATGTTTTGCACCTAACAACTTCAGGAAAAATTCAAGTAGTAGAACAGAGGTCTGTATACTACATTTGTAATTCTGACCAAGATCTTTGATATCATCAGTTTAGAAGATTTTTGGAAAATTATATAAAAATTGGTTGCATAGAGAAGTTCATTAATATTTTCTGTCAATTTCATGATGGCATGCTTGCCCTGATTTTTGGATAGTGTACAACATTCTCATGATTTCCCAGTCATCAATGGAGTGAAAAAGAGCTGTGTCTTTTCTCCTATACATTTTTAAAATAATGTGTTCAGCCATGTTCTCAGGTGCCTTAAATAAGGATGAACATCATATCAAGGTTAGCTATTGCACTACCAGAAAATTCTTCAACTTCAAAAGACTACAAGCCAAGACAAAAGTGGACAGAAAGTTGGTGCGTGTTTTTTTTCTATTTGCAGATGATTGAACACTCAATGCTGCCTCTGAAATTAAGATGCAACAACCATAGAGACTTTTTCAGTGCTATGGTTAAGTCCACTTACCTTGGCAGTGTACTTTACATGGAGTTGACACATATTGCCAAAAGTAGCACAATATTTGGGAAGATCTGAAAGAAAGTGTGAGAGAGAAGAGATAACAGACTAACAACCAAATTGAAGATCTACAAAGACATTATGCTGCACCTCATTGTGTACCTGAATAGCTTCAATTTAAATTGCCTTAAGAAGATTTTGAAGATCACTTGGAAAGGTTAAAATATCTGAGGTATTTTCTTGAGCTAAACTGCCAAACATTCAAACTCTACTACAGAGAGCACAATTATGGTGGGCTGGCAACGTTGTTTGAATGTCAAAAGTATACTTATCGGGGTGGCTAGGTGGCACAGTGGAGAGAGCACTGGCCCAGGAGTCAGGAGTACCTGAGTTCAAATCTGGCTTCAGACGCTTAATAATTACCTAGCTGTGTGGCCTTGGGCAAGTCACTTAAACCCCATTTGCCTTTAAAAAAACTAAAAACAGTATACTTATCAAATAGACTATTTTTGGAGAACTCACACAGAGCAAATACAGAGGAGTCAAAAGAAATGATAGAGGGACGTTCTGAAAGTCTCTCTTAAGAACACTGGAATTTATTGCACAACACGAAAGACACAGGCACAGGACCACAAAGCATGGCATGTCCTCAGCAGGGAAGGTACTGTGCTCTATGATCAAGGCAAAATTGAAGTAGTTCAAAGAAAATGTGAGATGCATAAGTTTAGAGTAACTACCACAGTTGTTCACATGGACTATTTGTGCCCAACCTGTTACTGTTGTAGAACATTTTGAGTTCAGCCACAGTCAATATGTACATATTCCTCTGAATTTTTGAATTCTGATTCTGAATCGTGTCCATTGTTCTTTCTACTACACTACAAAATTTCAAAAATGAATATATGATTTTGAGTACAAAAGCATTTGTCTAGTAATTACTATTTATGAGGTCTAATTTATACTTACTATGTATATATATATATATATATATGTATGTATAAATTTCCTCGTTGACAGAAATTTATTTAATTGGTTAATGGAGAATTTATCTTTTTTTGTTTTGATATTTTGAAAAGTTTAATAAAAATTGTTCATATTACCAATACCCTTTCCTTTGTTTATCTTGTTTAGTAGCTACCATTTCTGGATCATCAGTTGTAAAAAAAAATTTATTTGAAATTTGAAGATGGCCTATTACATACATTTCATAATGCCTCCATTGACTGTCTATCAAAATAAAAAAGGAAAATTTATAAGATAATCTCTCTTTTTAAAAAAATGAACTTTAGTACTATTTTCAAAAGCTTCTGTCTGAAAGCTGAGGGAGAGCATGTGTTTGCAATAGCCAAATGGTATTTTCTTCTCTTGAGCTTTGAGATCACCAAGCAATGTGGAGATCAAAATAAGTCTGCCTCCATCTCACTGAACAGAAAATAGATATTGAATTACATGCTCTTCTAAGATCTAAAACACTAGAAAGCCATAATTATATAGCATGACTAAAAGCTTTCTCTCTATTAATTGATAATTTTCTAAGCATGTTTATCAGTGAGACTTTGCAAGTCTGAAAAATTCATTATCTTTGTACTCAATAGTCATTAGTGGACTGGATAGTTGGAATAAAATACATTTGGACTGATCTTAGAAGTTAGATTTCAGAAAAAGAACGATGTCATGTGTGTGTGTCTAGAGTTTAAAGTCTGTGCTAGATAAGACTTATTTTTTAATCATTCAACTTACCCTTTTTGTTCTAAAAGGTTACTAATTACATAAATTAAAAAATAATTTATATAATAATTATGAGGAAATATATATTTATAAATATATATGCATATAGTATATACTTTTTATGGACAGTATGCCAGTAAAACTCAAATTGCCAAAAAGTTAAATTTCCCATTTTACAAATATTTTCCTTATTCCATCCAAATGTATAAAGTTTTAAATTACTACTTAACACAAACACACACACACACACACACACATACACACAACACACACATATACTCTAAAACCTGCACATATAAGAGAAGTATTCTTGGTATTTAAAGTTTTATTTAATCAGTATTCAAATTTACTGTGAAATATTTACACAAAAATAAACTATGTGTATTGTCTTTAGCAAATATTAATAGCTATCCAATTAAAAAAGATACATCTTTGGATTTTTGTATCCTTCTATAGCTTGAGAGTGGCAGCTAGATAGTATAGTGGACAAAGTATAAATCTGTATTCAGGGAGAGTGGTCATAATGGATTCAAATTCAGCATCATACTTTTATCAGCTATGTGAGCAGGGACAAGCATGTTAATTTTGTCTGTTTTCTTATCTGTAAATGAATTGGAGAAGGAAATGGCAAAATACTCCAATATCTTTGCCAAGAAACCCCAAATGGTGTCAAAGAGTGTGTGAGAGAAATGAAAAATGACTTATCAGCAACAAAATAACCCAGGAACCATGCCTATGTCAGTCAACATTCAAAAATTCTTCCCCTGAATAAAGCACTATAGAATTCACTTCAGAAATTATTTTTCTTACATCATCTGAGAAGTAATTCAAAATTTCTATTACTCTTTTCCATGGAAGAAGCTACAGATGGAGAAGAACTAGGAGGCACTAAAATTGTATAATATCCTATTAGAAATTAACACATAAAAAGATAGCATGGTATTTTGGAGAGCAACATATAAATATAGTAATAGAGTACTTGATTAACATTCCAGCCCTTTTACTTGCTAGATATGTGATCTTGAACAAGCCAAGTAACTTTTCAGGACCTCAGTTTCTTCTTCTATAAAGTGAAGGGTTTATAGTCTGTTTTCTAAGATTTTGTTGACTGTGATTTGATACAAATGATATTATACAATACAAGCATCTATAACTTCACATTTCACAATTCATCCAGCTTTCTGAAGGAAATTATACAGGGCTGAATTATGCTGGACTCGAATAGCCTCAGTTTTGAACTTCTGCAGTAATTCTAAGCAGTCCATTGAAATTACAATTCTTTACTGATATTGTTCATATTATGTAAAATGTTTTGCTATATACATTGCCAATAATATATATTATTGGTATATTACCAATAATGTATATTACCAATAATACTCACTTGAAACTCATTATATGACTAAATTTCAATAGATAAGAACTTCTTTGATCTCCTTACTATCCAAGGGACTCTCAAAGGTCTTCTCCAGTATCATAATTTGAAAGCTTCAATTCTAATTTTCTTTATAGTTCAACTCTCATAGTTGAACATTGCTACTGGAAAAATCTCCTTATTATAGTTAAAATTCCATCCCTGCTATAGTGTATAATTAAATGAAAAATAATGTTCAAAACTTCCTTTATTATCAAAACATTCAATTTAAGAATTATATATTGCAGAGCACAAATCTTTAAAATTCTATATAAATGAAAACTATTGAGACATTTCTTAAAAACATAACCATAAAAATGAATGAATGACTCCTGGAGAAGCAAGCATGGAATTTAGTAACATTAAAATAAAATTATAAGTAAATAATTTATGAAATATATCACTAGATCTGGAACCAGAAAAATGTGAATTCAAGTGGGCTTCAGATACTTATTAGTGATATGACTTTAAGAAAGTTAATCAGTTTATGAAATATCTCGACTAATAGAGAGTATTTGTACTAAGATGACTATTTTTCAGGGAATTCCATCACAATATATAATTCTTAAATTGTAAAATGAAAATAAGAAATAAGGTAATTTATTAACTATATTAAATGGACAAAATATTATTTCTTTGTGTCTCATGATTGAGCACCACATGAAATTGTGTCTATGATACATGAACTATCAATTCATTCAATAAACTCTCAACTAGCATCTGGAATGTACAACATCTTTTACATTGTGCTAGATGCTGGGGATAGAAATGAAAAAGAATCTTTTGCTTCCAAAGAATTTACATGTCTAACATATAATTATTGCAATTTTCATAATGATTTGAAATTAGAAAATGTTATTGGATATATATTTTAAAAGATGATTCTTTAAATATTTGCAACATGAGATTGATAGATGTAATCTTTTTTGAAATTTTCTTGGGTTTTGAACTTATTAGATGCATTCAAATTCTTCATAGAATGGGTAAAGGACAGAGTAAGAGATAAATATATAAAGATTTGACTCCATGTTCAATTCTAGAAGAAAGGGCATAGATATAATAAATGCAAAATTTAAGTAGAAGCATAGGTTGTTGTTAGTATAGTGCTATAGTTGAAACAAAAACCTGTGCCTAGAAATAGAAGGTTTACATCTGAGTTCTGACTGTCACATATTATCTGTATATCCTTGGACAAATGACTTCATCTCTAAAAACTTCCTTTTTCACTTGCAAAATGGCTAATATAATATTAAAATTACATGTGTTTCATGAGATTTCTTTTGAGACATGCATTCTCTGAGTATTTTGTGTTTGGTATAAAGCTTATAATATTGTTAATATCTTTACTAAGATTGATACTGCAAGAATTAGAACTCATATGTAATTGTTTTTATTAGCCTTTTTTCCTGCCAATTTTGAGTCAATTTGCCTCAAGTACTTTTCAAGGGGAAGGTCCTCTGCTCCTAAATCCATTGCTAAATAGTTAAAATCATAGTTACTGTTGGTATTGTTTATTCATATAGAGAAGCATTTCATGACCCTTAGTTCCGGGGTATTTTCTTTTCTCATCCATTATAACTCTTTCCACCACCTAAAGTAGTAATTACACTGAAAATAAAGAGCATAGAATGAAATTATGGAAAATTGATATTTTAATGAACATTTTCCAGAACTTGTATGTAATAATGAATGAAATTTGAAGATCTGGAAAACTAGTCTTAATGATGAAGCCAACCAAGCAGAAAGATTGCATGCAATACAAACCCAGGAGGCCTCTGAATGCTCACAATAGTTTCTAAAACTTGTTCCTGATGCATTCCTTTTATCACAGTAGGAAATGGTATTATAATCCACACAACGCACATAATGGGTTTCAAGTGAGTATTAGTTATTTGTAATGTAGGCTAAAGTTACTGCCACCACCTAGTGCAATCATCATAGATGAAATGAGATTGAATTACCCATTTCTTGTCCTAAATCCCTGACCAAAATGTAATATAAATTACTAGGTGAGAAAAATTCAATTTTGACCTGCTCCATAAGTTGAGCACTCTGACAGTATGGTATATCAAGGATGGAAGCACAAGATGAGACCAACTGCTGTTTAAAATGAAAAGATGAAAAAGAGAGATCTGATGTGTCATAGGAAGATTTGGGATATAGATATGGAAAATTAGAACAAAATTCATGGAAAAGGTGTTCATAGACATGGCTCAGTGATCTTGTCACTTTGATATCAGGAAAGGATCATAGTTTGGGTAAAAGTACAGCAACCAAGGCAGTGACTGTGGTCAAAAAAAGAGGTAATAAGACCTTCACATTCTAAATCTATAGAAGTTTACAGCTACCTAAGAGACTAGGGTCAGTAGCAGTCAACTGGTATTCCACCTCAAGAAGCCTGAAATAGTGCTAACCAAACTGAGACACAGTAATAAGAGCTTGAAAACGTCAAAGAGGGCAAAAATCAGACATGTCCCTTTATCACACCTAAAAGGAAAACTCCTAGTAACATCATTGACAAATTTGAGAACTTGCAGTAGAAAATGTAACAAACAGTCAGAAAGAAAGAATTAATGGTTACCCTAAAAAGTTATGTTCAGAAAAATTACAAATTGCTGTCTAAAGAAATAGAAAAGAGAGAATTTAGAAGCCTATTTCAGATGATAAATTATTGATGACTTCTAATCTAGAATAATTTACCTAGCAAAACTATACTTGATCCTACAGGAGGCATAATTGAACCTGTGTAAAATAGCAACCTTCCAGATACTCTTCATAAAAAGAACAAAACTTAGTAGAAACTTTGAACTATTAACACAGGAATTACAAGAATTTTAAAAAAATTAAAACACATGAGTATTCTTAAGGTTGAATGCTAAAGAGGAAGATGTCAGAAAATTCCTTTCAGAACTGCAATGATATTGTAATGATTTATTGTTGTTTCATTGTTTTTCATTTGTGTCCTATTTTTTGTGATTCCATTTAAGGGTTTCTTAACAAAAATACTAGGGTGTTTCATCATTTTCTTTCTCCAGATTATTTTACAATAAGAAACTGAGGCAAATAGAGTAAAGTGACTTGTCCAGGATCACACAGCTAGGAAGAATCTGAGGCCCTATCTGAAATCATGAAGAGGAATCTTACTGATTCCATTCCCAAAATGCTATCTCCTGAGTCACCTAGCTACCCAATCAGAGATGATAAAACTTCCTTTTGTTATATATTGAGATGATGATAATGGTGATGAAAATAAGGATGTTATAGTCTTGGTCCTGTTATGTTTTCACATAATGTTTAGTAAGAAAGGAATGGGAAAGAAAAAGGAATATACTGGAGAAGAAAAGGAGGAAAAAGACCAAGAAATGTACTGTCACACAACAAGTAGAATACTTGTACAAACATGGAGGAAGATAAAAAAAGAAAGCATAAACCCGAATAACTCTTTAATCTGATTCATTGACAGGAAAGTAGAATGTGTGTGCATATGTGCACACAAACATACACACACACACACACACACATGCACACATACACAGATTTTATATAGAAATGCATTCAACTCTATGGGGGGGAAATAATGAGAAAGGAAAAAAAGAGGAAATAAAAGGGAGTGTTTGAATTAAGGAGGTATTAGTCATTTGTATACAAATTCTAATTGAGTGCATCTTGAAATGGAACTGCAATTTAAAAAACATAAAGGGTAAAAATATGTGATCAGGTTCTGGGTGAAGGGAAGAGAAAATGGGGAAAAAGGAATATATTGCATGAAGAACTGAGTGGTTTTCCCCTGAGCATAATGATTTTTCACTCCTTCATAAAGAAAGAAGCAGAAAAAAGGAGGGAAAATAACAGAGAATAAGATAGAGGGAAATACATAATTAATGTTGACAATTGAGTTTGGAAGGTGTGAACTTACCCATAATGCATTACAGGATGACAATGAATTAGAAAAAAAATTCAACAATGTTCTGTTATAAAAAACACAATTGAAGCATCAAGATTCAAAACATGCAAATAAGTAAGGAGGAAATAAAAATCTACAAAAAAGCAGGAGAACAATTCATATCTTAAGCAATAGCAAAAAATGATCTTCATTAAAAGACAACGAATGCAATTAATGTCAATGCTTATATACAAAAATAAGTAAATCTACTATATCTTTTAGAGAAAGATATAGTAAAAACTATAATGGTCTTAGCCTTCTATATATTCTGTTCAGATTTATAGAAATGCAACAAAAATTAAAAAGGACCCTAAGACCATGGGAGATTTAAAGAATTGGTCAAGATCACATAGATATTATGACAGGTAGGACTTGAAGTCAGGTTTTCTATTCTAGAATGAATAATATTTTCACTGTGGTCATTTTGAGTTTGATTGTCTTAATTCCTTTATGAAGTATAAGAAGTGTTACAAAATGATAGATGTTACTTTTGCCCTATATCATAGGCTAATGATTGTTATTATAAGCGTATTTAATAAAATAAAGGTAGAATCCCCCCCCATTTTTTGCCTATGAGATTATGAGATATATTTCTCTGTACTTGTAAAATTATTTTGTTATACCTCCCACACCATAAGAAACAAAAAAGTATGTTTTATTTCATTTTAATTATTTTTATTTTAATTTTAATTATTTTTTATTTATTTTTGTTTTACTTATTTTAAGTATTTCCAAATAAAGTGAGAAAAAATATTGCATCTCAGTCCCTATCTCTCTTGTCATCTATTTATCTATGGATGGGCACACACACACACACACACACACACACACACACACATATATATATATATATATATAATTATATATATAATTTATATAACTCATATGGGGAAGTACATGGCATATTAAATGGATACAATTTGTGTTTCTTATGGAGCACTTCTAATTCTTCTGTTATTTCATAGACCTGCTATTTTCATATGTGTATATATATATATATATATATGTATATATATATATACACACACACATATATGTCTATCACCTATAACTTATTAATACCTTGTAATTAATAACTTAGCAACTAAATGAGAATGTTTAATTTTCTAATTATTAAAGTTGATACACAATTCATCTGAAGTGTAGCCCTGGCAATAAATGCCTTAAGTTTGAGACATAGATCGAAGTATTATTTCTGACGTTGGAATCAGCAAAGGGTAACAGACAATAACATGGCTGATTACTGAAGGAGAAAATGTAAATTCTTCCACATTTCTATGTATTAAAAGGCTTAGAATTCTGGAATTTTAATATAAAATACAACTATATCAAGTGATATTCCCTATCTTTCCTAGTAATAATGTAATTAAATTACAATGTGAACATTTTAAAGGGCACCAAAAAACCTTTAAAGTACTTCTGCTCTAATAAGTTTCAAGAAAATTTTATTTTATTATCCTATTTCATTCAACATTCTTGTTTTTTTTATTTAATGACTGAATTTTAAAATGTCTTTATTTATCTTAGTTGTCATATCAGCCAAGATAGTAAAGTTAATGGTTCCATAGGCAAAAGGATTCTAATAATTGGCAACAATCATATGAAAACTGTTGAAAATATGTTGCTGAAGTACATAAAAATTTTAAATAAATAAAATGTATTTTTAAATTTGAAACCATAGTTCTTGACACTTTCAATTGTATTATATCCAAAATGAATAGCTTTTTTTTAAACAAAATAGCATTCAATTTATGTTTCTACCTGCTCTGCAGGTGAACCCTAAGAGCCTAAAGACCTTTCCATTTCATTCAGAGTTGTGCTGTCTTCCTAAGTTAGAAATTTTTGTGAGAGCAGAGACTGCCTTATATCTCTCTTTGTATCCCCAACATTTTGTACTTTGTAAGTGATCCAAAACTGCCTTTTTGATTCTAGGTACCTACTGTGCTCATAATATTTATTTTGTTATTGAACTAAATAAAGTTTATGTAAGTCAATCCAAGACCTCATTCCACTTAAGTTTTAGTGATATAGAACAAATAAACAAAAACACAAAAACTATAATGTGTAGCACCTATTTTCCATCTACTTTACTTGTCCCATCACTGCCCAGGAATATTAATCCAAATTCAAGTCATGTGAGAGTCAACTTTTCTCAAAATCATAGATCATACTACAGTCATATGTTTACTCTTGTAAGACTAAAAAATATAATTAAGAACAAAAGATATTTTGTCAAACAGCATTTCATAGTAAATAAAAATTAGTAGGTCTCCATAAAATTATATTTTATAATATTAAAGTTTACTCATCCATCAATGAAGAACACACACACACACACACACACACACACATTCATGAAAAATATATGTAAAAACTAATGGAGGGCACTCATCAAACCAGAAAATATGAAGTACAAACAATTATAAAAGAGCCAAGGCATACAAATAAGGTGGTGTATGCACAGTGTTGCCCAGACTCTGCAGTGATGTCACTGATACCTTTGATAATATATTTCCTTCTGCTATTTGCTGCTAATTACTGTATATTTAGTGAGGGCCATTGTTTAATTTTTACCTGGTTTGTGACCATAATTTTCATCATATTACCTGAGCTTGTGGGACATGATTTGCTGGGGTTCCCATAACCCCAGATCTCTATGGGGGAGCTTACCTGTGATTAACCTGACTTCTGGGCATCCCCAGACCTGGTGACCAGCAACAGTGTTGAGAAGAGTCAAGGAAGACCAGAGGCAAGGAGAGTCTATGAAAGCAGTCTTTATTGTGGCATGAAGCAGCTACATCTTGGAGCCTCCCTTCTCTCTCTCTCCTGCCCCTCCTATTATCCCCCTAAGTCTGCCTGGACAGCTTGTGAAGCCCTCGTGCATGGGAGTGAAGGGACCGATCAAGGAAAGCCTTACCAACATGATTTCCTTCAAGCCCAGCCCAGTGACTCCTGTAATGTGGGTCCTGGGAGTAACTGAAAACAAGCTGAGACCCTCAACACTCCCTAAATTCTCAGGATTCCAAGTTTCCCTTTGGTCTCTTGGTCTCATGGGAATGTGCCCTTTACTTGACTTCAGCTCCCTTCAATGCTTCACTTCTTTTATTGCTAATTCTTTCTACTAATATCAGTAAGTCTTCCATTTCTTCAAGGCAGTTTATCATTCTCTGCTACCATCTGTTGGAATATGGACACCAATAAACTTCTCCCATGCAAAGGAAAGCTAAAAGTTCTTTGAGCATACATCTATGGGGTATCACACAGACAGACAGTAAAGAAAAGACAGAAGAATGTTGAAATATTGTTAACTTTTAAGTTCTACTTCCAACTTGAGATGCATGAACCCAATCTTAAGAAGTAAGGAAACATAACTACTTTTAAAATCATAATTTTCTTTTAAAATTAAAAAAAATCAAAGTTTCACTATTATATCATCTACTTTATTATATTTCTCCTAAATCCTCTCCCACAGAGACAGCTCTTATAATAAAACTGGAAGAAAGAAAGAAAAAAAAAGGTTTGCAAAACTAAACAACATATTAGCAAACTGTGATGTATATGTCATATCCTATACTAATCATTCCCAATTCTATAAAGGAGAAGGTACTATTTTACATTTTTTCTTTGAGACCAAGTCTGGATATTATTATTTTAAATGTTATTTTTTTTTTTAATTTTTCAAATTACACTGGAAGATAGTTTTCAAATTTCAACTTTTTGCAGGCTTCTGAGTTCCACTGTTTTCTACCCCTCCATTCTGGTCTCACTGCTCAGTAAGTAATCTGACAAAGGTTGTACATATTCAAACACATTTCCATATTAGTCATGCTGTGAAAGAAGAATCAAAACTAATGGGGAAAATGAAAAAGAAAAAACACATAACTTTTTTTTTTTTTTTTTTTTTTTTTTTACAAATGAACATGGTATGCTTTGGTCTGCATTCAGACTTCATGGTTTTTCCTCTGCATGTGGATGACAATTTCCATCTTTTAGGAATAACTTTGATCACTTGCATTAGTTCATGCAAGTCTTTTCAGATTTTTCTGAAGTCTACCCATTCATGAATTCTTATATCACATTCATATACCATAATTTATTCAGTCATAATCTGAATGATGTGTATCACTTACTTCCAATTCTTTGTCACTCAAATAATATATTATATATATATATGTGTGTATATGTATATGTATATGTATATGTATATGTATATGTATATGTATATGTATATGTATATGTATATGTATATGTATATGTATATGTATATGTATATGTATATGAGTTTTCCCTGGCATGGATGGATCAAAGGATATACACAATTTTATTGACTTTTGGACATGTTTCCAAATTGTTTTCCGGAATGCATTAGTAACTCACTTTTCCAAAACCCTTCCAACACTTTTCATTT
Source organism: Macrotis lagotis (assembly GCF_037893015.1). Classification (NCBI taxonomy): domain Eukaryota; kingdom Metazoa; phylum Chordata; class Mammalia; order Peramelemorphia; family Peramelidae; genus Macrotis; species Macrotis lagotis. The sequence goes on along the minus strand of NC_133660.1, from coordinate 142,341,452 downwards.
TCTTTTCTTTTTTTTGTTATTTTAATCAATCTGGTAAGTATGGGGTGGTATCTCAGAGTTGTTTTAATTTGCATTTCTCTAATCAATAATGATTTAGAGAATTTTTTCCTATGACTACAAGTAACTTTAATTTCTTCTTCTGAAAACTACCAGTTCATATCTTTTTGAACACATATCAATTGGATAATGATTTATGTTCTTATGAATTTGACACAGTTCTTTATATCTTTTAGAAATGAGTCTTTTCATCAGAAATACTAGTGGTGAAAAATGTTTCCAAACTTTTTGTATTTATTCTAATCTTGGTTGCATTGCCTTTATTTATACAAAAAAACTTTTAGTTTAATGTAATCAAAATTATCCTTATTGTATTTTTTATTGTTCCTTATCCACTGGTGGAATTCAGCCAGTTCACACAGGTTTGACAGAACCAACAGCTAATTTTACACTGACTTTGGTGAACTTGTTGTTAAAATGGCATTTAAAATCAGGGTTCTATCTAAGGTGGGAACCTGGGCAGTTGCCCAATGTAGAAATTACAAATTTACCTTCTTTACTCTTTTTTAACATTCATCTATGCAACAGCGTTTTCTAAGCTGTTAATTCTGTCCATAGGTGGAAAAGAATTGACAGATCTATGCTTGTAATATTTATTTATTTATTCATTTCTTAAGACTCATTATACCATTGATGAAATACTAGATTTTAATTCCCTCACTTTTGTTACTACAGTAAATAAATATATAACAGAAAGAAAAAGTGCCAAACCACCGGAGTGGGGGTGGGGTGGGGAACAAGTTGTCATGTTTTTCTGCTTTGTGTTATACCCAAAATTCTCCCAAGATATTATGAGTGCACTGGTATTCCCTGAATAGTGACACCAATAGGAACCAAGCATACAATGAAACAATGGGAAAAAAAAAAGATTTCAAGAGATAACTTATTGCCCATTTCAGAAGTTATATAAATAGAAGGGGGGAAGAGTTAGAATAGTTATAATGAGTTTTGGTTCTGCATTTGGTCTGCATTCAGACTTCATAGTTTTTCCTCTACGTGTGGATGACAATTTCCAACTTTTAGAAAATATCTTTGATCACTTGCATTATTAGTTCATGCAAGTCTTTCCAGGCTTTTCTGAAGTCTGCTCACTCATGAATAACATTGGTTGCTGTGATATTCTTGACTAGTTTCATAATTTCTTTTTTGGTAATTTGATTGCTATGCAGTGAATAACTAATTTAATTTAGATAGAATTGTCATTTTTATTATGTTGATTCAGTCTACCTTAAGTAATTGAAAATTTCCCATTTAGATCTGACTTAGATTTGTGTCAAACATATTTTGTAATTTTGTCCATATATTTTCTTGGTTTGTCTTGGCAGTTATATTCCCTAGTATTTTTTAAGATCTTCAATTATTATAAATGGAATTTCTCTTTCGATATCTTGCTGCTGCCAACATATAGAAATATTGATGATATGGGGGTTTAATTTGTATTCTGCAACTTGCTAAAATTGACTATTGTTTGAAACTTTTTTACTGCTATCTTGAGGGTCTTTTAAGAATATCATAGCATCTGCAGAGTGAGAGGTTTGGTTTCTCATTGCCTATTATAATTCTTTTAACTTCTTTTTTCTTGTATTGCTAAAGCTTACTTATCTAATACAATATTGAATAATTGTGGTGATAATGGTCATCCTTGTTATACACCTGATATTATTGGGAATGCTTCTAGCTTATCCCCTTTACATGTGTATACTCATGGTTTTAAATAGATACTAATCATTTTAAGGAAAACTTAATTTATTCCTATTTCTCTAGGGTTTTTAACAAGAGGGGGTGCTGTGTTTTCTCAAAATAATTTCAGCATCTATTGAGGTAGTAATATGATTTCTGTTTTTATATAATTTATATATTCAATTATGCTATTTCCCTAATATTGAATCATTCTTGCAAACCAGGAATAAATCCTACTTGAACATGGTATATAGTATCCTAGTGATAACTTGCTGTAAGCTCTTTGTTTATATTTTATTTAAAGTTTGTGTCATTATTAATAAGGGAGTTTAGTCTTTAATTTTTCATTTTCTTTTTTTGTCTCTTCCTTATTTAGGTATTGGCACCATATTGGTATCAGCTTATTATGAATTCATAGAATTCAGATATGACTTATTTGTTGGCATTCTTTCAATTACATTGTTGTAGTTATGGTGTATATTGTTTTTTTTAAATTTGGTTTACTTCACTGTTAAATCAGTTGAATTTAATGATCTTATCTTTTAAAATATTCATTTCTTATAGCATAATAATTTTTCATTAAATTCTTGTATCACAAGTTGTTTTGCCATTTGGTTGTTGTTTTATTATTTTGTTTTGTTTTATTTCCTCATTCTCTATTACCTTCCAAATAACAATAATAGTTACAATTTAAGTAGTGATCTAAGTCTGTAATGTACTTCACAAATATTTGTCCTCACAACCATCCTGAGAAGTAGATGTTACTACCATCCTATTTTACAAGAGAAAAAAATGAGATATAGAGTGTTTAAATGACTTGCTCAGAGTTCATAAACATTTAATACTGGATTTAAATTCAGATCTTCCTGCCAATTGAAAGAGATCTATTTTTTCTTTGCCACCTACCTAACACTAAAAGTACTGCTACATATTTATTTTATTAATATATTACTAATATTATGTATTTCATTTCATATGGTTCCTTCATTTTTGTTATTACTTGTCTAAGGGAGCAAATCAGCTTCAAAATGAGAACTTTTAGTTACTTTCTACAATTTGAAATGACTTTTCAGATTCGTTGTATCATTTCATGACTTTCACAGTGAGGCATCAGTATGCCTGATTCCCTATAAGCCACCACCCCAAGGTTTACTATTCCAATCTTTGGTCATCTTTGACATTTTTAAATATGTGAAGTAAATTCTAGTTTATGCTGATTTGCATTTCCTTTCATTATAAGTGAATTTTGAGTGTTCTTATCAAATTTTTATCAGTCTGCAATTCTTTTGAGAACTACTTGTTCTCATCCTTTGTGCAATGCCTATTGGGGAATTCGACTTTTTAGATTTGTACATTTCTGCTAGTTTTCCAAAACTCTGGAACAGTCTGCCCTTTTCCCCATTTTTTAAACTGTATTATATTGAATAACGTTGATGATTTTCCTCTTTATAAAAGGTAACAAACTGTTGAAGCAATATTGCTCTTATTTTCTAGATAGTTAGTGTTATATTCATGATTTCAATCAATGTGCCCAAAATTAATTTTGTTGACACCACACAACAAAAATGCACTGACGTTGAGTTGAAGGAGCTTCTCTTGGTGCCCATAATACTTCGTGCTAGGCAAAAATTGGTGGAAAAAGATGAATTTTCATGAATGATATATATTAATTCAATATGAGGGAAAACTGTCTTAACAATTAGAGCTTCCCAAGATGAAATGGTTACCATTTGGCAAATAGTAACTTGCCATCACTTGCTGTTTTCAGTTCAATGATACACACTTAACTATTGACTTTTGTAGAACACATAATTTGAACTGGTGTTCTTTTATGTCCTTTCCAACAATGAGACAAAAATTCTATTAAACCTTTATGATTTTGTCTTCACTGATGTATGCTCTACACAAAACTATGTTGATTCTTATGGAATAAAGAATTCTTTCCAATACTTTAAATTCTAATTAAAATAACCCCTTTTTCAGAATGTCTTCACTGTATACCCAAAGGAATATAAAACTGATTACATTCTTTGACACATAAGTATCCATATTTGACCTCCACCAAGTTGAAGAAAGAAAAAGGAAAAGAACCTCTATGCACAAACATATTTATAGCAACATTTTTTGGAGGGGAGGTGGCAGACAGTTGAAAATTTTTCCATCACTTGGGAAATAGAATGTATGGAATAATATTGTGATATAAAAAATTATGAAGAAGATGCAAAATGAAAAAACAGGAAAAATTTTATAGAGTAACATCAATATCATATAAACTAATCAACTTTGAAAGGTTTAGTATCTCTTATTAATGCAATGATACATCACAACTCCAAAGGATGCATTGTGTAAAATGTTTTTTTGCTTCAATCATGACTGACATTTTGTAAACCCATTCAAAGTATTCTTGGGAAAAATTACTGGAGTGGTTTGCTTATTTTACAGATGAAGAAACTAAGATAAACAAAGTTAAATGAATTACCAAGGGTCAGATTTCTACTTAGTATCTGAGGTCATATTTAAACTCAAGTCTTCCTGAGGTTAAGTACTGCACATTTTCCACTGCATCATCTAGCTTTCCCAAATTTCAAAAATACTATCTACATACATATAAAGAAGTAATAATTCCAGAGCATAGATTGAAACATATTGTTTCCCTCTTTGTTTTTAACATGATTGATGTGGAAAGATATTTTCATGACTTCATATAGATAACAGTTATCATGTTTCTTGCTTTCTTGATAGTTGAGAATGAGGAAATATAGAGGAGCAAAGTTAGAATTAAGAATAGAATAAAATAAATAGAAAAGGGAAGGGAAAATAAGAAAGTGTTCCCTGATTACATTTTTGGTAAACTCTTCACATGTGCAAACTTCATAGTGTTTTGTTTTGAAAATCTCTAGTATACAAAAAAGAAGTATAATAGATTGCTTTTTCATTGGGTATATGCCTTTTCCCTTAAAAAAATTCTAAATTCCATGAGAGCAGGCCCCATGGTTAAAGTAATATTTGTCTCTTCAAGTGTCAAGGATAGTGATCTATGAATATTGCAAAAATAAACTATAATTTCTTTATGTGTAGAACTCTAAAAGTGAGGAGTAGATCAAAGAACATTTTAAAATTATTAAATAATGTCTTGGGTGCTCATTCTCTCAGAAAGATAGAGGTTAAGAGATTTTTCCAGTGAAACACAAGTTAGTAAGTGTCAAAGATGCTATATGAACTGAGATCTTCCTGATTTGAAGCCTAACACTCTAACCACTATGAGATACAATTTTCATAGCAGAGGGCTTGATATATGTATTTTTTATTTTTAAATTAATTCATTTATTTATTTTCATCCATATGCATGCAGATTTCCAAGTTACAAAATTTCCCTCCACCTTCCCTTCCCACCCCCTCTTCCCCTCAGCAGGTAAAACTCAGGTTAGCCTTTTACAAGCATATTTTGATAAACATGTTTACAAATTAGAAATTTTTGGCATGAGGAATTAGGATTAAGGGAAGGAGATACATAAGAGATAAATTTTAAAGTGTTTATCAGATTTGGAAGGTTTTTTTTTTCCTTTGTGCTTTGTTTTGGTTTACTTCCTCTAGATTGGGATAATATAGTACATGGCCAGTCAAATACAATTGTCTTAGCTCTCTGGACTGACAAGATGAGATGCTTCCATCAAGGTTGTTCATCTCACAATGTTGCTGTCAATGGCTGCTCTTCTGGCTCTACTCCCTTCACTCAGCATCAAATCTCATAAGTCATTCCTTGATATATGCTTAATAAATCCCCCTAACAGTACAGTCAGTGCTTAATAAGTGCTTTTAGAATTGAAATTAAATTACTTTTAAATACATCTTTATGTTATTATCCTCTTCATTGTAATTCATTTAAATATTAAACTAAAAAGAAATTATACTGATCCTGTTTAACTGCTTTTGCAGGCACTAATAAGTTTGCTATGAATTTATGGACACTATGTGATCTTAGTGATAATAAGATTGACATAGTATTTGGAACATACAAACAGATGAATTGATACTTCTGAATTTATACAGATACCTGATTCCTAAATTTACCATTTCATCAAAGTGGCTTGACCGTAGATTACTTTTGAATAATTTGCAAGGATAATTTTATAGCATCAACTCTACTAAATAATAGGAAGGTAAGTATAAAACTATGTAATTATTAAACAGTTAATTTTACAATCAGAATAAATAATTAAGTATCTTTTATGATTTGAGAATCAAAGTTGTTCAAATCTCATCTTCTCTTACCCACTCAAAATTAGCATAATTTTTCTGCCACATCTAATGTAGTATTTGATCTAGTATTTCCTTCTTCATGGCTAGATGTTGAAGTTAAAACCATTGTTTCTAGAAGCCTGCTCTAAACCTAGAAACTCTCTGTTACTAGTACACATTTTAACTCGGGGAATTCTAATAAACTTGGCAAGCTGGCAGAATGATGAAATCTTTTGTGAGAAGCACTGATTTTCCACATTTCTCTCTTTATGATGTGAATTTGTCAATTGGCACCTTATTATAAAATCAAGAAAGAAAAAAAGTGCTATTTAAAATTGAATGACTTAAGGTGAGCTGGTTAATTAGTTGTCTGCTCCACCTTTTTTTTTTCCTACTGAGGAGGGAATCTAATTATGGGGATGACTCAAAGATCATTTAGTTGATTTGAACTCTTAAGAGAATGGATTTGTTGGAAGTATTCCACTTTTTTCCCATAAAAGTGGTAATATAGAATTTTCCCAACCTTTAGCCTTCTTCTTTCCTGGTTTTTCAGATCATAATCAAGTAGACCTTACAGATATTCTACATTTAGGGGTAGGACATTGAATTCCTTCAGTTGCTTTCCAGCTACCTAGAAAGTTTTATCACAGCTACCTTGAAGCAGAAGCACCTGGTAGCTATTTATGTTTACCCAGAGCTTTTTCAGCACAGATCTGCAATCAGGGATCTGAGCTGAATTTTCCTATCCCAAAGAATGGCACCAGCTGGAACAGTGGGAGAATATTTAATGAACTTTCATATGCTAAGTCATGGAAAGTTCATGGACATAGCCTATTCTTTGCTCTCTGCTGCAACTATAAGTTGTTCATATGACATAGTTCTTATAACAACCCTAAAGGGTATTTGCTATCCTAGGAGAATTCAAACCACAGGATGGCATGTGTATGACCTGTGGGACAGGTCTCTTCCAAAAGAATGAGAATCATAGTGTGTCACTGGTAAATTACATTTGAATGTCTATATTATCTGTGGGGTAAAAAAAGCTGTTTTCCATGCAATATATACTTTTATTTGGAATTCATACAGAGAATATACAGTTTTAGAATAGCTATATTGAGACAATTCCCAAAGTAAATACTAGAGAGGTGAAAAATGAACTAAAGACAAAAGATTATTTGGGAGTTCTCAAGAACAAATCTGATGCAAGTGAGTCTATATCTAGTGATATTATGATTTATGGTTTTCATGTAAATTAGCTACCATTAGTTTAATTAATTATTTATACAATTTATTTAAATAATTAAAGTACCTTGTCCTGAAGGGACTGAAATATGATGTGTGAGCAGTATAGTGTTAGGGAAAGGACATGATCTTTGGAAATAGACTATCAGTCATGCTGTTTTTAACCCTGCCAAATATCTTGGTTGCTTTAAGACTCAGTTTCTTGGGTGGCTAGATGGTGCAGTGGATAGAGCACCAGCCCTGGAGTCAGGGGTACCTGAGTTCAAATCTGGCCTTAGACACTTAATAATTACCTATCTGTGTGGCCTTGGTGAAGCCACTTTACCCCATTGCCTTGCAACAACCTAAAAAAAAGACTCAGTTTCTTTGTCAGTAAAGTAAGAATAAAAGTAACAGTTCTGCCTGTTTCACAGGGTTATGGGCAAGATGGTACAGGAACTTATTTTTGTGAAAGCACAATGCAAATAGAAAAACATTCCACATATTCTAGATAAAACATTTTTCAATATCATAGTTGGAGTAGTAATAGTAACTGCAATAATAATTATACCTATTAGTCCTGATCTATGTCTCCCCATTGAATCCAGATGACTCTAGAAGAATAAATGAAGATGATGATTTTGCATATTAACTCAAAACTTAAATCCAATTTACTTGTATGTCATGGCATCAGCTCCTTAATGTTATGGTCTTCTTTGATATTGAATGGCAAGCAACAATAAACAAATTTTGGTACTTTATAGCATATTACATTTTAAAAAGTGATTTGTGTTGTTATTACAAATTATTTTCACAAGTAACCTAAGGAGTAAACACTAAAATATTAAGATTCCTATTTTATAGATGAAGATAGTAAGGTTCAGAGAAGTTATTTAATCTGCCCAGGAGCAAAGAAATATTAACAGCCTAATGCGGTTTTCAAAAAAAAAGTGTTGCTGTCACTCTATCCACTTTATGGAGTTATATCTGCCAAATAGTCTCCATTAGTTCCACCCATTGCTACCCTTGATGCCTACCTCTGATTAAAAGTCAGGGAAGCTTTCAACTAGAACAGATTGGTCAAGTGACAAAGACTCAAAAATGATCACTCAGCATTCTTGTTGACTAGGGTATTAAAGGTTATCTTCTGAGAAGAGTAATTACCTTTCAATTTTAAGGAATGATCTGCTTTTTAAATCACCACACTTATTATATATTATGGTAAGCAATAGGATTTCCTTAACATGAAGAGGAAATTCCATAGGCACCTGAATCAGTACAATGTCTTGCTTAAATATTCTATTCATATTCTAGCTAAGACCCAGAATTTCTTAATAGAGAATTAGTATTTTTTTTGTTTTTAGTTAAATAAATATATTTTTATATAATTGGTGTCTTCTGTAATCCCAAGCATTTTGCTTTTGATATTTAAACCATTATTCTGATAAAGGGCCTTTAGGCTTTTCCAGATTGCCAAAGATGGTTGAGAACCTACATTAAGTAAGACTCTTTTGTTAATTGTTAGATAGTCTGAAAATGTCTCATTTGGTTCCATTTCTTAATCTCAATACCTTGAAGAGCTGAATCAGGCAATAATTATCATCATCATCATCTTCATTATCATCATCATAATAATAATAATATTGCTTCATAGATCCCAACACCCCTATACTTAATCACCCTGACAAGGAGAATCCTGACAACTTCGTAAGAAGTTAATCTCAGAAGAGAATGAGGTAAGAGATAACACAAAATAAGAAAGAGTAAGAGAATTAGTCACATCTTGAGTCTTTTTTCTTTTTTTGCTTTTCTGAATTCACTGCAAACAGAACTTCGGAGTTGGTTAGATCCTACAGTGTGCAAGAGCTGCTGTTTAAAATATATTTAATAAAGTTTGAGGACCCCTAGCTTTGGCTAAAGTCCTGCCAAATCTTTTTGTAGCTGCCACTCCTTTTCTCTTGGAAAGGGATGTTGGCTCATCAAAAATAGTAGATGTCCCAGATTAATCAATATATTAAAAATTCTATTTTTCTTCTATCAGAAAGAGTGCTGAATTCATGTACAGCATGCCATCCCACTCTGGAAAGTTGGTTTCCATGGGAATAAGAACAGTGCTCAGCTGTCCAGTTGTCAAGGCTATTGTCAATAGAAGGCTGAACACTTACAATGTGGTTTCTTCAGGAGCACCTGCAGTCTTGAATGTCCAAAAAGGCTTCTGATTTCTATAGCAGGCTAACTTCAGAGCAAAAAGTTTAAAAATAGTGTGTGGAAATATAGATGCATTAAACTCAACACATCATTGTGAGTGTAAGAAAAAAAATCACAGCTCATTGGAGAGGAATTAGATATAGATCCCCTAATGGATGAAGGCTGCTCTGAAGGATTTCACATTTGTTAGTCTAGTTTGTGCAGATAATAACCACAAAGTGCTCATTCTACCGACATGCAAGTTGACAGATGGAGCCAAATGGGGGTGAAAACATTTATAAACTAGATCCTCATTCAGGTTAGCACAAAGTTAGCTATGTGAAATCAATTTCATGACCTCATCAGTAGTCTAGCTTATAGTGACATCAGGTCAGGTCAATACTATAAATATTTATTAATCAACTTCCTTCTGTTTGCCCCAGAAACCCTTCAGTAATTCTCAACATCTTTTTCCTTGACTAAAAAAGAGCACAATTTTCCATTCTTAAAGATTTATTAAGTATATATGTATACATTTACACATATATTTGATCAGCAAATCAACTACAAAAAGATTTTAAAGTATTTTGTAGTCATTTAATTAATATTAGAATAAAATTGTGAAAAAATACTAAACATTTAGTATTAATGTATATTGTGAAAGAGAGCAATTGATTTCATCTATCCTAATAATGGTATATAAGATATTACCAAGAACATATGCTGATTTGAAGTTTAATTTAAACATTTTTCTTTTAAATGGTTGTCTATTTGTTCTATATGTTAGATAAATGGAAGACTACCTCTAAGACTCAAACTAGAAGATGTTTAGCAGTAGGAGGGTCTCATTCTTACTATTCTTCTTGAGTGAGATGTATGATATACTCAGAAATATTGAGTATTGTAGGAGGTAAATAAAAATATTATATTATCTTTCTTCAATTATCCTCACAGTTAGACAAAGAAGAAGAATTGTAGTTCTTCTAGAAAAATTCCAAATGGACTTCCTAGGGATAAAAAATTTATTAATGAAAATTCATGCCATTTGGGGAGAAAGAAACTGTTAGAAGTAAGGACTTATGAGAATATGGAGCAATCATGAATTTCAAGTAGAAGAAGGGTCTTTAGATAAATAGATGAAAGGATCTATGAAAAGGAAAAGATAAAAAGCTAAGGGAAGCAAATCAAGTCAAATCAACAAACATATGTGAGGCACTGTGCTAAAATCTAGATATATTAAAAAAGTCAAAAGCAGTTCTTAATCTCAAGGTGCTCATTAGCCATCTAATGGGAAAAACAGCAAGGAGGTAACTATGTACAAATAATATATACAGTATATAAGGCATATAATCTCCAAAGGATAGAACTAGTTTAAAAGAATAAAAAAAAATAGTTTTTTGAAGAAAGTAAGATTTCAGATGATATATGCAGGAAGTCAAGGAAGTCAGGAGGGAGAATTAAGGAGAAAAAGAATTCTAGGCATGTCAGATAGCCATTGAAAATGCAGGGAATCTGTTGATAGCATTCTTTATGAAAAAAATTACAGAGCAATGTCATTGAATGAAAGTAGGATTAAAAATGGAAATAAATAAGATAAAAAGGAAATAAGTCCTTAAGTTTTTGTGGGAGGATGAAGAAGGGCATGTAAGAAGAACTAAAACATCCTAATCACCTTAATCCCAGGTGTTGGTAACTGTAGAAAGAAAGATTTAGGTCACTAGACAAAACCTCAGTTTCTCAGTGAATTTGACCCCCAAATATCTAAAGACTAGGATTACGTTAAATAAAGCACATGAATATTGGTGTCTAGATACCCCAGCCTCAAATCCTTTTGTAATTTCTATATAGCAAATGTCTCCTTTCTCAGAAAGACAGAATTTTTTCATGTGGCAGCTTTGTTACATGGACTTTGAGCACTTCATTCTTCTGATACATGATATGTGACCCTGATCAAACCACAATGTCTCTCCCTTAATTCCCTTGTCTATAAAGTAGGGGTGGTAATAATAGCTATCTTACTCATTTTAAAGAGTTATTACGGATGATCAAATGAAGTAATGTAGATAAAGTGCTTACAAAGCCCTTTACATTTTTTGCTTCTAGACTAGACTCTTAAGATTTCTGAGTCTTAGTACTTTCATATATAAAATTAATAGCTTAGGCAAGATGATAAACATATGATCCTTCCCCAAACCACAGTTAAAATAGTCCAGATGAAAGATAACAATTAGGACTGGTCCAGTTGAAGTAGGAGATGAAAGGAGCTGGTTAGGAAAGATGTTGAAGTGAAGAAATAGACAAGTATTAAAAATTAATTGGAGGTGTCTGTCGGGGTGTTTGGTGAAGGAAAATTGACTCTGAGTTTGTGAACCTTACTGAATGGAAGGGTGATGGTGGTCTCAACAGAAACTGGTCAGAAATAGGAATCTATTTTGTGTTGTTTTGTTTGAGGAGAGGATAACTGGTATTTTCTAACTTTATTTACAAATCTGTCTTTTATCATATTTCTGCCTGTTTATTTGGACTGAACAAATGTAATAAAAATTAAGCTGAGAAGTAAAAAAAAACCAATTTAGTTGTGAATGAAACCAGAATAATTTGATTTTGAATCCTAAGGAGATTCAATGACACTAACTAAATTTTCTTCCAAATTTCCAAAACAAAGACATTTTTTTTCTATTTTCTTCTTCTCCATATACAAAAAAGTTCAAACATTCATCAAACTGTCAAAAATACCATGTATTTCCCTATATCTATCAGACAAAGTGCATGCTTTTCAGAGTCATCAGTGTCTCCAAAGGCATATTTTCTGGTTGAAATGAGTTTTGGCAAACTTAGCAAATCTACATCACCCATAGATGGCAGCATTGCTCTTCAGGAGATATGGGTACTGCTTTGTTTGGGATAAATATGTTTATTTTGGCAAAAGTTATAATCTCAATATGAGCCTTCTTGCTATATATTTCCCTTAATATTACAGTTAGGTGGGTGGTACGGACATTCACAAATAGACAATGAAATATAGATTAAAAAATGATAAGGGAACTTTCAGGGCCACTTTTTTCAAAAAGGTGAAATTCCAGATAGGACTGGGGACAGGGAAAGCCAGAGTCATAAATGTCTATGACAAATAACCATAAGCCTTTCTGTACTTCATTGAGGAAAGAGGTCTTTAAAGCATAGTCATTGATGTTAACAATAATTTAGACTAAGTTTTCAAAAAGACTCTCTCTCTCTTTGAAGAATCACATCTGTGATTTACACTGGTTTTTCTCCCCCTCCTTCCCCCAAGGAGGTGAGGGTTTTTATATCTAAGAATCCCTTCTACAGACAGATTCAGTTAAAGGGATTTAAAAGAAGATCCAGTAGAATACCTCAAAACTATTTGGAGAATTTTTTTTTTAAAAAAAGCCTTAAACAGAGAGCAGCTTAGAAGGACATTTATTCCCACCAAACTGAAGGTCTGCTCAGCTGACTAGACTGGGATTTGAAGCTTAGATCTAGTTACAGGGATTCTACATTCATCCTAAAATAGACACTCACTACTGAATACCCAATGCAATAAGAAAAGCTTAGGAAGAGAGAGAAAAAGAAGACCAAATATCTCAGCAGTGAAAGCATCTTTTTCTTATGACTGAGTAAAAAAAAATGAAGTTTAGCTTTTACCTAAAAGTCCTTTGAGAAGAGGAACTATATAATATCTGTCCTTTATATGCAACCCAGGACTTAAGATTGTACTTTGCTAAGAATAGATACTGAATAAAATATTTATTGAATTGAAATGAAATGTATTATAATTCAATAAATCTAATCAACAATTCCCGAATACTCTAAAAATCAGTGCCTTATTCATAATGGGTTTCCCAAAAGATTTTATTTGGAAGGAATATTGGGAGGGCATATTTTCTATTTCCATTATTTTAGGGGAAAGGAAATCAAAGATTTGAGAGTTAAATAGATTGCTTATAAAGTCATGGAAGAAGTAAAAGTTAAAAAAATAATGCAAATCATCTCTATCCAAAAACAATATGTCTTCCATTGCCTGCCATGTCTTAGCTCATTTCAAAAATCATATGAAACTATTGTACATGAGAACACAATCAATAATTAAAAATAATAGCACTTAAATAGTACTTTAAGTTTATAAAACTTTTACACGTTATATCATGGTTTATGAACAGGTATAGTCATAATTATAGAATAAAGACTGGATTTATAGATGTAGATCTGTTCATGAATATATATTGAGTCTATTTAGCTACAGGTATAAATCTAAATCTAAAAATTTAAGCACTTTTATGGATATAATTGTAAGCATGTAAATTTTGTTCAAAATTAGCTTAGAATAAAGTAGACTTAGCTATGATATATATATCTGTATATAAATATATGTGTATAGATATTATGCAGATAGATCTATAGCTGGAGATAGATGTACCCAGATATACACATAACCAATCAAAAGTCATTTATTACATCGATGCTATTTGCCCAACATACTGTTCAGGAAAAAAGTACAATCTTAGAGATGAGTCAGTTCTTTCCCATACTGATCTTTCTTTTTTTTAATAACACAGTTATTATATTTTCTTCTTAGTGACACATATAAATTCCCAAATTTCCTAGAGAATTTCCAAATACTCTGAACTCAAAGGAGACTAAATTACTCTCCAGTTTAGCATTTTTCCTTTTAAACACAAGGTGGGAGACATTTCCTATCAAAAGTCCTCCAGCCCCTCCTTTTATAAAATTGATATTTTATTTTTACAAATACATGTTATGAAAGTTTTTTCAAAGTTCATTCATATGCATATGCATATTTTAAGTCACAAAATTTCCTTCCATCCTCCATTCTCGCTGCCCTCCCCTCAGAGACAAATAGTCAGGTTAATATTTCACATATATTAGGGAAAGAGATACATAAGAGTTAATTTTTTATAAAGAGAACATCAAATTCTGAAGGGGTTTTTTGTTTTGTTTTGTTTTTCTTCCTCCGAACGGGATAGCATTGTCTATAGCCAGTCTAATGTTGTCCTAATTCTCTGAACTGCTGAGAAGAGCTGCTTCCATCAAAATTTATCATCTCACAATGTTTTTTTTTATGTGTACATTTTTCTCTTGGTTCTGCTCCTTTTATTCAGCATCATATCCTGTAATTCATTCCATGCTTCTCTAGAGTCCAACACTATATGGTATTTTTTATAGGACAATAATATTCCATAAATTCATGTACCATAACTTGTTTAGCCATTCCCCAATTGAAGGGCATCCCCTCAATTTCCAGTTGTTTGCAACTACAAAAACAGAATTGTAGTTTCTTTTGAAGCTATCCTAATCCACTGATCTATTACTCTCTTTCTAAACCAGTATCAGGTAGTTTTGATGAATACCACTTTATAATATAGTTTCAAATCTGGTAGAGCTGGGCCACCTTCCTTTACTTTTTTTTCCCCTATCTTTTGTGATTCTTGCCCTTTTGTTGCTCTGATGAATTTTATTACTATTTTTTCTAGCTCGGTAAAATGATTACTTGGTAGGTTGATTGGAATAGGAATGAATAAGTAATTTACTTTGTGTAGAATTGTCATTTTTTAATTATATTTGCTGAATCTAACCATAAGCAATTGACCTTTTTCCAATTGTTTAGATGTTTTTATTTGGGTGACAAGTACTATATATATGTCTTGAGATGTAGATTCTCATGTATTTAATGTTGTCTATAGTTGTTTTAAATGGCATTCCCTTTCTATCTCTTGCTTTTGGGCTTTGATGTTCATAAATACAAATGCTGGTTATTTATGTGGATTTATTTTATATCCTGCTACTTTGCTGAATTTGTTAATTGTTTCAAGGAGTTTTTAGATGATTTTCTTGTGTTCTCTAAGTATACCATCATATCATCTGCAAAAGGTGAAAGCTTTGCTTCCTCATTGCCAATTCTGAATCCCTCAATCTGTTTTTCTTCTCTTATTGCTAAAGCTAGCATTTCTAAAACTATGTTGAATAGTAATAGTGATAATGGGCATCCATGTTTCACCCCTGATTTTATTGGAAATATTCCAAGTTTATTCCCATTACAGATAATATTTGATGATGGCTTTAAGATAGATACTATTTATTATTTTAAGGAAAACTCCATTTATACCTAAACTTTCTGGCCTTTTAAATAGGAATAGATGTATTTTATTCAAGGCTTTTTCAGCATCCATTGAGATAATCATATGATTTCTGTTGGTTTTCTAATTGATATGTTCAATTATCTTGAGAGTTTTGCTAATATTGAACCATTCCTGCCTACCTGGTATAAATCCTACTGATCCTGATGTATTAAACTAGTAATAACTTGCCATAGTCTCAGTGATAAAATTGAATTTAAGATATTTGAATCAATATTCATTAGGGGGATTGATCTATAATGTTCTTTGTCTCTTTTGTTTCTTCCCGATTTTGGGATTGGCACCATGTTGGTTTCTTAAAAGTAATTTGTCAGGGGGCGGCTAGGTGGCACAGTGGATAAAGCACCGGCCCTGGAGTCAGGAGTACCTGGGTTCAAATCTGGTCTCAGACACTTAATAATTACCTAGCTGTGTGGCTTTGGGCAAGCCACTTAACCCCATTTGCCTTGCAAAAACCTAAAAAAAAAAGTAATTTGTCAGAACTCTTTTGTCTCCTTTTGTTTTTAAATATTTAGTGTAGAATAGGAAATAATTATTCCTTAAATATTTGATATAATTCATTTCTAAATCCATCTGGACTTTGAATTTTTTTATGGGGTTATTTCCATATCTAACATGGTGTTATTTACATGTTTAATTCCTCTTCTGTTACTCTGGGCTGTTTGTAGTTTTGTAAATATTCATCCATTTCACTCAGGTTATCCAATTTTTTTGGCATACAGTTTAGCAAAGTAGCTCTGAATTATCTCATTAGTGGTTAGGTCATTCTTTTTTGTATTTTATACTGGTAATTTTGTTATCTTCTTTCTTTTTTTAACCAGATTAACTAAAGTTTTTTTTTTTTATTTTATTAGTTTTTTCATAAAACCAATACTTAGATTTATTTATGAGATCAATGGTTTTCTTGCTTTCAATTTTATTTTCTTCCTTGACTTTCAGAATTTCTGATTTGATATTTAATTGGGGATCTTTAATTTGTTGTTTTCCTAATTTTTTTCATTGAATTCCTCTTTCTCTATTTTATTCATATAGGCATTTAGAGTTATAAAGTCCCCATCAAAACTGCCTTGACTGCATCCCATAAATTTTGGTGTGATATCTTGTTAGTATAATTTTTTTGAATATAATTATTGATTATTTCTATGATTTCCTGATCCATTCATTACTTAAAATTAAGTTACAAAGTTTCTGATTCATTTTCATTTATCTTTCCATGACCATTTATTACAAGTCATTTTTATTGTATCATGGTCTGGTCTAATGTCATGGTCTAGTAAGTACATGATCAATTTTGGTTTAGGTGTCATGTACTGCAGAGAAAGAGGTATATTCTTTTCTATCCCCATTGTTTTCTTCAGAGTTCTATAATATCTAAATTTTCTAAGATTTCATTCACCTTCTTAACTTCTTTCTCATTTATTTTGTTGTTAGATTTATATAGTTCTGAAAGAGGGAGGTTGAGGTCTACCATTATTAAAGTTTTGCTGTCTATGTCTCCTTGTAATTCACTCAGCTTTTCCTCTAGGAATTTGGATGTTATACCACTAAGTGCATGCATGTTTAGTAACATTATAGTTATTATCAGTAATGCTTTTTAAGAAGATGTAGACTTTTTTCTTTATCCCTTTTAATGAGATAAATTTTTGCTTTTACTTTATCTGAAATTAGGATGACTGTCCCTGATTTTTTTTTATTTCAGGTGAGGCATAATATATTTTGCTTCATCCTTTTACCTTTACCTTGTGTGTACTGTGTACCTCTCTTCTTCAAAGGTGTTTCTTATAAATAGCATATTTTAAGATTCAGGCTTTTAATCATTCTTCATTCCACTTCCCTTTTATGGGACAGTTCATCATATTCACATTCACAGTTAAGATTACTAATTCTGTATTACTCTCCATGCTTTCTTTCTCATTTTATATAATTTTTCTCTTTCCTTTCTGCTTATTCCTCCTCACCAAAATTTTACTCTTTCCTCTTTAACTTTTCTTTTAAAATTTAATTTTCATTACCTTCACCTTCTCTTTTATCAATCCCTTCTTCCTTTATCTTTCCCTTCCCCCATTACCCCCTTCCCTGTAGTTTAGGATAGATTTTCAAACCCAAGTGGGAATATATCTTATTCCCTCTCTAGGTCAAATCTATTGAAAAGAATTTACTCAATGTTCAGACTCTCCTTATTTCCCCTCCAAAATTATAAATCTTTATGCCTCTTCACCTGTTGTTATTTATCACTCATGCATTATTTATCAGGTATCATCAATTACCCAATTAGTGATTGCTTGATAAGCTCAAATTGTTATCAAAGCATCATCACAGATTGCTTGCTTGATTGCTTGATAAACTGCATTGTCTCAAATTACATCAAATTCTAAATATAATCACTTTTTACCTTACCCCCTTTTCAAGTACCCTCCAAAGACATACAGTTCTATTGTCTCCAAAGTATCATCCCAAACCAGTCATTTCTTTAACTATTTGTACCCCGCCCCCCCCCAGGCCTATTTTCTTTCACAGTTTAACCCCCCCCCCATGCCCACCAAGGGTTTTCAAACCCTTGTTAGTTGATGTAAGGATTAAGTCAAACCTGATTTTATTAACTATAAGAATCTTAAAGGGCCCTAAGGACTCAGAGACTCTGAAAGTCTCTCTTGAGAACTTTACAAATTGTTGTAACTTATGGGAGACACTGACTTACCACTACCAGTATATGATGCACTCATTAGAAAAAGTGCTAAGCTTTGTCAGTAGAAAAGAATTAAAGTGGGTCAAAGGATAATGGGACACAAATTTAGAGTTAACACCCCTTTGTTTTATCAGTGCTTTTTGTCTCAAATATAGTGATGTCATCTTGGAACACTTTAATAGAGAGATAAGACCCAACTATGCACATATCCTTTAGGTACATTCTCTTCAATTGTATTCAACCTCTTAATTATCCTAAGAGAAATAAAGTTCTAAAGAATTAAAAGTATTATATCTTCCCTTTAAGTGTTGGTGGTCTTGACCAACATTTGCTTTGTTTTGTCTTGTTTTTCCCTTCCACTTTTCATTTACTTTTTTATGCAACTCTTGAGTCATATATTTGGTAATTGAATTCTCTGATAAGTTCTGTAAATTGTGTCAATAAATTCTTGAAGTTTTCTATTTGGTTGAACATCCATCTTTTCTCCTGACAGTATATGCTGAATTTTTTCAGGGTAGTAAATTCTAAGTTGTAATCTTACTTCCTTTGCCTTCCAAAATATTGTATTCCAGATCTTCTGGTCCTTCAATGTTGGGGTTGATAGGTTCTATGTGTGTCCTTTTGTGTTTCCTTGTATTTAAATTGTTTTCTCATTGCTGCTTGCTATATTCTCTCCTTTATTTGAGAATTCTGGAATTTGACTATAACAGCCCTTGGAGTTTTTATTCTGGAGGTCTCTTTCTTGAGAGGTTCTGTGTATTCTTTTTGTGGTTATGTTATCTTACCATACTGATATTAAAATATGTTCTAGAAGCTACAATTCAGTCCATTAATGTATACTATACTTGTTTTGCATAATAAGTACAGTAGAGAACTGAAACATTCTATATGAGATCAAAGGAAGAATGAGAAAAGAGCATAGATTTAGAGTTTGATGAGACCTTAGAGATTATCTTTTCCAACTTCCACATTTTCTAGATGAAGAAAGCTTCTCAGGGAGGATATTTATCTTGCCCAAGGGCACAAAATTAGCAAGCACAGGATTGACATTGATTCAAACTTAGATCCTCTGACTCCAAATTAATTATTGTTTCCATCATATAAGGCTATCTTCTAACCCAATCCCCTTCATTAGGCAAATCAGGCAAATCTTCTTAGAGAGGATAAAACTTCTTCTAGGTTTTAAATAATGGGTTAGGAGTTTGAAGGAACAAGGGTATTCAAGTCAGGGGAAGTAAATAGACCAAAGAAAGGCAGGAACATTCAGTCTTAGGGGTAATGAGGCATTCAATATCATTCCAACTCTATCACATCCAGGACCAATGTAAAATTCTCTGTCTGGTATTTCAAAGACTTTAACCTGGTCCTCCTCATCCTTTCTAATCTTTATTTTTTCTCTCTCTTACTCATCATCAGTACTCTAAGATTCACTGACAATAATTTTGCAGCTATTCCTCAAAGAAGACTCTCCATCTCCTGATCCAGTCATTTTCAGATGAAATGGAATTTTCTCTCCATGGAATTTTTTTTCTTCCCATCTCTGTCCCCTAGCTTTTTTCAAGAACTGGGTAAAAATCTTCTAAAAGAAGCTTTTTTCATTTCCTTTAATCTTATCACCTTCCCTCTTTAGAGTACTCCTGAATTGTTCTTTCTGCATGGTCGTTTTCATGGCCTTCTTTCATTAGATTACAAGTTCCTTGAAAGCAGGAACTATTTGTATTTTTTTTCTCATTTATTTGTTTCCCTAGCACTTAGTTCCTGGTACATAATAAGTACTCAATTAAAACCTAACTAACTGACAACTGGAGCATATAAAGTTGGGTAATATGAAATAAGGATCTGTTGTGAAGGTGGCATCAAGTTGTGGAAGGCCAGGAATAGCAGACAATAATTTTGAGTTTACTTGGGATACTATAGGGAAACATCCATTTTCTCCTTGCATTAATCATTTTATGAAAATTAACAATGTCATTTTCTCATAAAATTAGACTTCCACTCTTCAAATCCTGTTCCCTTTCCACTTCAAATGAGAACTAATATTTTTTAAAATAAGTCTCTCAACTTTTAATATATTTTCTCCTTATTAATACATTGGAAAAGTAGACAAGTGACCTGTATTTCCAGCCTAATCCTACATCAGAGATGAGATGATTGAGCACCAGACTTAAGAATTTTAAGAAAGAGAATATATGTGTGAAGAATTGCTTAATGTAAAAGTGAAATATCATATTCTCTGACTCTGGTAAACTATAAACTCTTTATTTTTGTATTTTTTTTCTCAGTTAGTCAAATACATGTGTATTAAAGAGCTGTAATATTACAGAAGTGGTAAGCACGGAGAATATAAAGAAAGGCAAAAAAATTCTCTGCTCTCAAGGAGCTCATAATTCAATGGAGGAGAGAACATGAAAACTACCATATACACACAAGCTACATATAATCAATTAGAAATAATTAACAGGGAAAACACTAGGATTAGGGAGGAATCAGGAAAGCTTGAAAAAGAAAGTATGGTTTTAACTGACATGAAGGAACCAGGGAATCCAGGAGACAGAAATGAAGAGGGAAACAAATTCAGTTAAGCAATTAAGGATGACAGCATTAAAATGCTTAGAGATGGGATACAGAATGTCTTGTTCCAGGAAAAGCATAGAAGTCAGTGTCATTGGGAAGAGGGGCTAATTGTAGGAAAAATCATAAAGGCAGGGGAGGGGGCATGTGATAAAGAGATTTAAAAATAAAATACTTGGTTCTAGAGATGATAGTAAGTGCTTGGAGTTTGAGTAGAAGGAAATGCTCAGAACTGCAATTTAGGGAGATCAATTTAACACCTAAATAGACATTATAATTCCTAAGGATGGTAGGGGAAAAGAACTCAAGAGTTTTCCATCTCAGAGACATATAACTTAGTGTTGGGAAGGGCCTCAGAGGAAAACTCTTCCAACTTTTAGCTAAAAGAAAAAATATCTACAGCATCCCTAACAAATCTGTCTTCTGCATTAAAATCTCTAGGAGGGAGGAATTCAACATAAAAATTCCACTACACTTCTTTATAATTCTGAGGTAGGAATAGTTTCCTATATAACTCTTGAATAGAGGGGCGGAGCCAAGATGGCGACAAGAATGGACACTGTCTTAGGTGCCCTCTCATAAAACTCATAAGCTAAGGACTCTAACTAAATTTTTGAGAGACAGAACCCACAGAGGAACCCAGTGAGGCAGTTCTCCTACTAAAGGTAACCTGGAAAAGAGCATAAAGGCTCTGCTCCCCAGGGTCCTACGGGTTGCTCACCAGAGGAGTGGCCTGCCAGAGCAAAAGAACTTCAGCCTCCTGGAGGCAGCTCCAGGGCACTGGGAGCTGTGGCTCACAGCAGCAGGGGAGTTTCCTGAACTATGCCCTACCCTGGGGAGCACTGGGCACAAATTGGGGGAACAATGGGGGACCTCTGCCAGAGGGAGCACGTAAAGCCCAGCCCTCATGGCACACAGGGAGCACCAGCCTGGACACCTCCAGATCCAGGAAACAGAGAAGCAGGAAGAGCCAGTAAGCAGGAGCCCCCAGGGCATGAGCCCATTGAACCTAGGGAGGGGAGTTAAGACATACTGTGGAGCTCTGTCATCTACCCCTGGAACAGGACTCTGGGGAGACCACATTCAGATCCTGATAGCAGTCTAGGCCCCCCATAGAACAGCAGGAGCCCCCCACCTCAGCCCATGGCAGAGGGGGGTGCACATATGGTCATTCACAGACCAGGACGGAGGACAGAGCCTCTCACACTGAGATCCTTGTGGGAGTGTCCCAAAAGCTCAGAAAGCACACCCAAAACAGGCTTAGGCTGGGAAAATGAGCAAGCAGAGAATAAAGAGGAACAACATTGAGAAATATTTTGCATATGAGCTCAAGAAGGATTAAAATACTCAGTCTGAAAATGAAGAAGCACAAGCTCCTGCATCTAAAGACTCCAAGACAAACAGAAATAGAGTTCAGGCTATGACAGAGCTCAAAAAAGACTTTGAAAATCAAATGAGGGAATTAGAAGAAAAACTGGGAAAAGAAATGAGAGAGATGCAGGAAAAACATGGAAATGAAGTCAGCAGCCTAGTCAAGGAAATCCAAAAAAATGCTGAAGAAAACAGCATGCTAAAAAACAGCTTAGGTCAAAGGGATAAAACAGTTCAAAAAGTTATTGAGGAGAAGAATGCTTTAAAAAGCAAAATTGGCCAGATGAAAAAAGAGATAAGAAAACTCTCTGAGGAAAACACATCCTTCAGACAAAGAATAGACCTCAGGAGACTGATGAATTTACCAGAAATCAGGAATCAATACTTCAAAACTGAAAAAAGTAAAAAATTAGAAGAAAATGTGAAATATCTCATTGAAAAAAACAACTGATATGGAAAAGAAATTTAGGAAAGATAATATAAAAATTATTGGGATCCCTGAAAATCATGATCAGGAAAAGAGCCTTGACATCCATCATTTTCAAAGAATTACTACAGAAAAATTGCCCTGATATTCTAGAAGCAGAGGGCAAAATAGAAATGGAGAGAATCCACTTATCGCCCCGAGAAAGAGATCCCAAAAATCCAACCCCTAGGAATATTATAGCCAAGTTCCAGAACTCCCAAGTCAAAGAGAAAATATTACAAGCAGCCAGAAGGACACAGTTCAAATATTGTGGAGCTGCAGTCAGGATCACACAGGACTTAGCAGCAACTACATTGGAAGCTCATAGGGCTTGGAATATAATATACCAGAAGGAAAAAGAGCTTAGAATGCAACCGAGAAACAACTACCCAGCAAGGCTGAATGTCCTCTTCCAGGGAAAAAGATGAACTTTCCAATGAACCAAGGGAATTTCAAATTTTCCTGTTGGAATGGCCAGAACTGAACAGAAGGTTTGGTCTTCAGATACAGGACTTGGGTGAAGCATAAAGATTGGAGGAGTGGGGGAAAATATGAGGGACTTGATGATGAACTGAATGTATTCCTGCATAGAAAAGTCACACTGATAATACTCATATGAACCTTCTCAGTTAATAGAGCAGGTAGGGGGAGCTTTTATAGTTGAAGCACAGGAGAAAGCTGAATTTGAAGATAAAATGTGGTGTAAAAATGGAGTCAATAGAAAAAAGGGAAATGTAATGGGAGAAAGAAAAAGGAGAGGGGCAATAGGCCAAGATATTTCATATAGTAAGATTTTTCTTTATTACAATGAGCTATTGCAATGATGTGGAAGGGGGGGAAGGCAAGGGGGAATGAAGGAATCTTCACTCTCATCAGAGGTGATAAGGAGAGGAAACAGCATATATACTCAGTGGGGTATAGGCATCTGGAGTAAGAAGGGGGGAACAGGGGAAAGGGGGGGATGTGAGTGAAGGAGTGGAAGATGGACCATGGGGGGAGAGTAGTCAGATAAAACACATTTTCTTTTTTTACTTCTTGCAAGGGGCTGGGATTGGAAGGCCTGTCTGAGACCATAGGGCCAGGTGGATGCTGGGCCTAAGGGGTGGTATGGGAGCTCAGGGCCTCTTGGCCCCAGAGCCGGAGATCGTCTGCTCCACCACTCAGCTACCATAGGAGAGAGAATATATATTACATGGTAGTGGAGAAATATGAAAGGAGGGAGTTGCGATCAGCAATGGCAACCAGGAAAAAATATGGAAGTAATTTTTGCCATGGACTTATCATAAAGAATGTGATCCACCCACGACAGAGTTGTTGGTGTTGGAACAAAGACTCAAGCACATTTTTTATTATTATTGTTTTGAGGGGTTGCAGGGGAAATGGGGCTGGGTGGCCTGCCAGGGGCCACATAGCAAGGGGATCATTGGGTGTCTGAGGCCAGATTTGGAGCCGGGTGCTCCTGGTTCAAGGGCTAATGCTCTGTCTGCCACCCAGCCACCCCTACTATTATTACTATTTTATTTTATTTTGGGTCTCTTTTTTTGATTTTTGCAGGGCAGTGGGGTTCGGGTGGCTTGCATGTCACACAGCTGGGTGATTGTTGGGTGTACGGGGCCAGCTGTGGACTCAGGTGCTCATGGTTCCAGGGCTGGCGCTCCATCCATTGCGCCACCTGGTCATACCTACAATTATTACCATCATTTTTTATTTTAATTTTTTTCCTCTTCCCTTTAATGTATCACTCAAGCAAGTCTATATTTATGGGGGGTATTTCATTTACTCTTTAACAGGAATATTTTATTAATGTAAAAAAACATTATTTGTACAAAATGAGAATAAATATTAAATAAAAAAAGGTTGGTATGGACAGAGATCAGTGGTGTTCTCTTCCCAGTTATATAACCATCTAAACCTGTAACCAGTCATAAGAAGACCACCTTGAGGTGGTGCTCCTCAAGAAAACCAAGATTGCTAGGGAATGATCACCATGAAGCCTGAAGAAATGATGTGCCAGATGTAGGATAGTCAGAAAGAGTTGACAACACCAAAGAGGAATGAAGCTAATGGAATCCTTTCCTTTGGAAGTTACAAAGAGGTATTGTTGAACTTTATGTTAGGAAAAACTTTCCACTAGTTAGAGGTGTCCCAAAGTCGAATGGGCTGTTCTAGAAATTGGGAGTTACCTGTCACTGGGAATCTTCAAGCCAAGCCTAAGTGATTTCCTTCCTTGTTTGGGGTATGGTAGAAGTGGGGGCTGTTAAGATGTCAATTGGAGTAAGTACCCTCTAAAATCTCTTTCGGGTCTGAAATTTTATGATTCTGGGAACTTGCAAATGTTTATTTTTCTTTAATTCATTATATAGATGCTTTTTTTGTCTTTTCATATTCCTTTCCATTTCCCAGTACTTTTCAATTAAACTTTCTCTTGTAACAAGGAAAAACAACTGAGTCAAATTATCCTATGTGGATACAATATTGGGTCCTACCACCTTTCTTGTGTGATAGAGAAACTCTTGAACTGGAGGAATTTCATGAAAGACTTTGGATCATAAGGAAATACCCAAAGATGATGTCCAGCTCAAATAGAAGTGTATCCCTGCTGTATATTCACTTAGAAAACCACAAATTAATGATATCTATGTTATAATGTACTTTTATTTATTCCATTAAACATTTTCCACGTTATAGAATACTATTGTTCTATTAGAAACCGGGGGGGGGGGGGGATGGGAATTCAGAGAAGCCTGGAAGGATTTGCATGAACTGATGCTGAGTGAGCTGAGCAGAACCAGAAAAACACTGTACACCCTAACAGCAACATGGGGGTGATGATCAACCTTTATGGACTTGCTCATTCCATCAGTGCAACAATCAGGGACAATTTGGGGCTGTCTGTGATAGAGAATATCATCTGTATCCAGATAAAGAATTGTGGAGTTTGAACAAAGACCAAAGACTATTACCTATTACCTTTAATTAAAAATAAAATTATCTTATTATATAGCTCTTGAAAAGCTCTTGAAAAAAGGTCAAATATTAAACTAGTTTTCAAATGTGAGGAAAATAGTGGTATTTCAAAACTGACTTTCCCATCTCTTGTTCCTAGTTCATCACTCCAGAGCACAGTAGAATAAATCTAATCTCTTCTTCGTGATAACTTTTAAAATATCTAAAAATTGATCTTTTTTTGTCCTTCTTTGTTTTTCTTTTTCTTCCTTCTTTTCCTTCTTTCTTTTCCTCCTCCTTCTCCTTCTCCTTCTCCTCCTCCTCCTCCTTCTTCTTTTCTTCTCCTTCTTTCATCTCCTTCTTTCATTTTCTTCCTCCCCTCCCCCTCCCCCTCCTCCTCCCTCTCCTCCTCTTCCTCCTCCTTCTTCTTTCTTCTTCTTTTCTTTTGTTCCTTACTTTCTGTCCCCACACATCATGACCTTGGTATTTCACAGCACATCTCAATTGTTCTCTGAATGCTATTGTGTAACATTCCATTCATTGGCCTTCCTAAAATATGACATATTAAACTTAACTCTCCATATACAATCTGACCAGGTCAGACAACAGTGACATCTTCCTAATTCAGGATAATAGACTTTCTTTAAGTCACCTTAAGTTCACAATTCCTTTTTTGTCTATCACATAACACTGCTAGTAGATTTTGACCTTAGAATTCTGGAAAAACCCAAGACTTTTTTTCACATGAATGACTGTTTAATCATTCATTGCCTAAATGCCAGAGCAAGTATTAGGTTAAACCTCACAAAACCCTTGGACTCTAGTAGGTAACATATATATTACCTAGCCCAAATACATTTATGTTATTTTAAATGTTTGTTTATTATATGCATTTTTGCAAAAAGGATAGAAATATGACATAGCACAAGGCCTAATAGAAACATTCAAGTTTATTTCAAAGCAATAATAATTATTAACTTAGTTCAGCTTTTGAACTGGTTCTAAATCCCATCTTTATTATATCTAAGGCCATCTTTTTCCATCCTACCCATAAATCTATCATATAATTATTTTTCTAAAATAAAGATAAAGTGTGTCTTTGGTATTCTGATCCTCTATAGATAATTATGCTATGGTGTGTGATTTTTTTCTTGATAGTCCCATGCTGACCTTGATTACAGTTGATGATTTTTACATTTAATAATATGTTTCTACAATTTTGCTATAATGAATCTATAAGTTGATAGTTTATCATTGACTTTCTCCACTTTTTTTCTCTTTTTTATGTTTTGTCTTGTTCTATGGCAGTTTTCCAATGGAATCCATATTTGATGAAGGAAATATCAATAAAATAATTAGAATAGTCTATATTCAGCAAAAGGTAAAAAATAATAGCATACACATTTATCATGTGCCAAAAAAAGTTTGATTCAAGTATTTTTTGTATCTAGTTTATTTTTCATAAATATAATTAGTAGTGCCTTTTCATTTTTCTGGAATTCATTAGCATATAATAAAAAACCCTGATTTGTAGTCAAATTCTGTCTTTATCAATTAACTCTTTGTGATGGTAGAAACATTACTGGAGACTCAGTTACCTCATTTGGAAAATAAATAGGTTGTAATAAATGACCTCTAAATTGTCTTTCATATTCGAGTGATTTTTCTCTGTTAACTGAGAAGTGAAGTGGAATGGAAGATGTTGGTCATTTTTTTAACTTTGTCATGATTCAAAATTAAAATAAAAATATGAAAGATTTCCTATTTTATCAGTTAATGTTTTGGGAACAGGATAATATTTCATTCAGCTTTTGATACCAGTTGTCACTGAAGCAAAGATGTACATACCTTCTTAAATTCAGAATTCAAATTGTTATTCAAAAAATTTCATTACCCATATGATATAACAAACAACTCATCTTCACTATTCTTTCTCTTCCCTAAATGCATCCAGTCAAAATGATATATTATTTTATCATTGTGACATCTTAAGTTTGGGTGATTTAAGCATGATCTAGTTCAGTATTTACATATATATCAGTTTGAGGTGAGATAATACCACATGTTCAGGATGATCTTGATTCAATATGTCTATATCTGTATCCATCTATCTATCTATCTATCTATCTATCTATCTATCTATCTATCTATCTATCTATCTATATCCACACACACATATATGCTACATCATACAATACAAACAAATAAAAAACTGGCTATAACAGTACTAATAATAGTAACTTGTTTTTCTTCATGAAAGATCTGCCTTCATATTAACAATCATCTATTAATAACTATACTTTTTTGGAACTTTCATTCAGCCTACCCAATGCTACCTTGAATGTACTATTTGCTAGCCCATATTTCTTCATCTTGTTGATAATAGTAACATTTGAAGGTTTGCTGAAAACTTTGTTGAAATTTAGATATATCGATTCCATAAAATTTCCCAGATAAGGCATAAATTTTCTAGCATAACCTATAATTTATGAAATTGTACTGATACTTATGAACATTGCCTCACTTTCTAGATATTCTCAATGTATAGTTAAGTATTACCCTGGGAAATCTGTAATGGACAATGCCATCCCTATTCAGAGGAAAAAAGCAAATAAACAAAACCCCATAGAATCTGAATGGATACTATGTTCACTTTTTAAAAACTTCTCTCAAGTTTTTCCTTCCCATCCTTTGGTTTTCTTTCTTTTCCCTCAGTCCTAATTCCTCATTCACAAAATGACAAATATAAAAACATGTTGAACACAAATGTATATGTACAATTTTTACCTGGCAGTTTGTTGCTGAGGGGAGGGGGGTGGAAAGGGAGGGTGGTAAAAATATGTGTAACTTATACTTGCAAATGAATGAAGGTTGAAATCTTTTATAACATGTAATTGGAAAAATATCAATTAAAAGGGGGAAATACAGTTACATATTATAGAATTTTACTTTAAATCAAAGTCAAGTTCACTGATCTATACTATGCAGTACTTTCCCTGTTCCTTTTTTTTGAAAAGTTGAACTTTTTCTCTTTTCAAACCTTATATCACTTCTCCCCATTCTCCAGTCTTTGAAATAACACTGACATCTATTCAGTAAATATAACTACAATTTTCTTCTTTACCCTTTGATACAATTCATCCTGGCTTGCTGAGTGGATTCATTATAATACTTATTTATTATTTCCTTGCTTTTCCTGGTTTTGAAATCCTTTTTAAGTTAGGTTTTACAGTTTACAGTTTACAGAGAACAACAAATGGTTTTCCTTAAAAAAAAAAGGGTTCTGCTGTTTAACTTTTTTTTCCCATCTGTTATCATCACTTTTTCTAACCTATTTAGTTTTCCTTGTGTTTTGTGGATCTTCTTCTTGCTCCTAACCTATTTGGAAAATTAGTTTTCCAATGTATTTTATGTTCACTACTATTTTAGGATAATCTGAATTATATTCTTTAGATAATCTACTTATAAATAGGTCTTTTTATTCTTCCATATTCAACTAATTGATGACTTTTATGACTTTGCTTTGTTTCATCGTGCCTTATTAATTTGGTCAAAATATCTCCTATAGATTAGCATGGATATCTTTATATAGCTTCCTATTTGCCTCCTCATTGGAATAAATTCTCATTGCACTTTGAGAATATTATTCTTGAAATTTTTCTTTCCTTTCTAGAATGGGATTTTATAAATATAAGTTTTCAGATAAACATTTTCAATGCAGATCATCTGCAGTTCATAGTTTTAGAGAGTTAACTAGATCATTGAAAAGAACATTACACTGTTATATCTCCAGTTTGTGTTGCAGGTGGGTCTTGAACCCTGGACTTCCTGACTTTAAGATCATTTCTCTATAGAGGAACACAGTTCAGAATTGCATATTAGAAGGAAAGACTTACTTGGAGCTGAAAGAAATTGGTAACAAACATTAAGGATTCCAAATAATTGTTGCTAACTGAACCAAAGTTTAAAAGTCATATAATTTAGAAGGCTATAAGAAATGATGTATCCCAAAAAAACATATTTCCTAGATAAAACAGCTATCATCTTTTTTATGTATTTCTTTGGTTGATTTATAACTATAGCTATAAATAAGAATTCTTAGAAGTTAGTCCAAAAATCCTTAGAAGACAAAATAGTAACTTGAAAGATTAAAAGATCCCACTGGACAATAAAGTCCATAATTATGTGCCATGGTGGGTATATAATCTACAATACTGCTGCTATTTGGGCCCCTATGGAGAGAATAAAACAGTGGTAGTCTAGATAACAACTTGTCTGGTATAGAGAAAGGTTTCAAGATCTTGTCCCAATTAGTCCCATGTCAATATCTAACTTATTTCAGGCATCACAGATGAAAAAATGTTCCAATACCCCAAGCCCAGTTGTAAAATTAAGGACATGCCATGAGAAGCAATAATTCTGGAAGAGGAGAATCGAAGCTGTCTGACTTTAAGAGGTGTCAGAAAGGGACAAACAGTGGGAAAGGTGGATTACAGAGAGAGAGAGAAAGAGCTGAGTTGTTGAGAGAATTATGGAAATGCCAACTGAGACTGGCAGAGAGAGGGGACCAAGTTCTGTTAGCTCAGAAAGTTTTGGACCAATCTACAAAAATTCATGTGAGAAAATGTTACCATAAGAATTAAGATCAACTATGATTGGACTTTTTCTCTTTTCAAACCTTATATCACTTCTCCCCATTCTCCTGTCTTTGAAATAACACTGACATCTATTCTGTAAACGTTCGTCTTTACTCTTTGACACAGTTCATCCTGGCTTGCTGAGTGGATTCATTATAATACTCATTTATCATTTCCTTGGTTTTCCTTGTTTTTAAATCCATTTTAAGTTAGGTTTCACCATTTACAGTTTACAGAGAACCACAAATGATAACCACTGGACAAGAAAGTCCAGAATTCTGTGCCATGGTGGGTACATAATCTGGAATACTGCTGCTGGAGTTAGGACTTGGCTGTTACATGAATGGACCCGTTCAGTCTGCACAGCTGGTTTAAACCTCAGACTCAGACAATTTTAGCAGTCTAATAATAGATGATTCTAAAAGACTTGTGTTAGAAAGTACCATCCATATCCAGAGAAGGAACTGTGGAGTTTAAATGTAGACCAAAGATTACTATCTTCAATTTTTAAAAGTTGTCTTCTGTATTATGATGTTTTTCCTCTCTAATGTCTTTTTCTTATTTGTATTTGATTCTTCTTTCACAACATGAATAATATGAATCTAAGTTTAGCTTTACTTATACATGGATGGTTTATAGTAGATTGCTTTCTGTCAGGGGGAGGGGCAGGGGAGGGAGGGAAGGAGAAAAATGTAAATCTCAAAACCTTGCAAAAAAAGATTATTGAAAACTACCATAGCATATAATTAGAAAAACAAACAAATAAAGAATGAAAAAGTAAAAAATAAAAAATATCAAATATCTCATTGGTAAAAATAGCTCAAAAAAAGACTCTGGTTTTCATTCTCCAGGAAGTCATCTAGGAGAACTGCTTTTATATCCTGGAACCAGAGGGCAACTAGTCATCGAAAAAATCCAACAATCACCTCTTAAAGGGGATCCCAAAATGAGAACACCAAGTAATAATGTAGCCAAGCTTCAGAATTATCAGGTCAAGGGGAAAATCCTACAAGCAATCAGAAAGAAGCAATTCAAATACCGAAGAGCCACAATCAAGATTACACAGGACCTACCTGTATCAGTATAAAAGGACTGGAGGACCTAGAATATGATATTCTGGAGGTCAAGGGAGCTGAATTACAACCAAGTATCAACTAGGAAGCAAATCTGAGCATACTTTTTTCAGTGAAAAAGATGGACAACTAATGAAATAGGGGACTTTCAAACTTTCCCTATAAAAACATCAGAGCTGAACAAAAAAAGTTGATCTTCAAACAGAAGAGTGAAGATATAAAAAAAAATAAACTGGGAAAAAGAAAATGATTGCTATTCAATAAGAATAAAATTTTTACATCTCTAACTGGGAGGAAAATTTTCAGACTTCTTGAGAACTGTAATTCTATTAGAGATAGTATACTTATGCTGAAGGTATGAATATGAATACAAATATAAATTGATTTGATGAAATGATTTAAAAAATGTCATAAAAAGGTAGCATTGTAATGAGATTGGAGGAAGGGGATATTTATATCACAAGAAGAGATGCAAAGGATTTAATGTGACAATAGGAAAGAAAGGAGATGGTGAGAACTGTTTGAATCTAGTTCTCTTTGGATTTGTTTTAAAGAAGAAGAGCACATACTCAGCTGGGTTTAGAAAGTTATCTTACCCTCCATTTATTGGGGGGTAAATAGGAGTCAAAGGGTAGAAGGGACTAATAAAAGAAAAGGGAGGAAAAGAGGAAAGAAAAGGGGAATGAGAAGAGGGGACAGAGTGTGGAAGATGGTATTCAGAAAAAAAACTTTAGTGAGAAGGGAAAGGGAGGAGTGCAAATGGAGGACAGCATGAAAGGTACTAAAGAGTTATTAATATTACTATGAATTTGAATGGGGAGAACTCTGCCATAAAATAGAAACAGATAGTAGAATGAATTAAAAAACAGAATCCTACAATATGCTGCTTACAAGAAATACATTTGAAGAAGAGAGAAATCTACACAGTAAAGATAAAAGACTGAGCAGAATATATTATCCTTTAGCTGAAGTGGAAAAAAAAAACAGGGGTAGCAATCCTTATTTCAGACAAAGCAATTGCAAAAACAGATCGCATTAAAAAAAGATAAGAAAAGAAACTACATCTTCCTCAGGACAAGTAGGTGGTGCAGTGGATAGAGCACCAGCCCTGGAGTCAGGAGTACCTGAGTTCAAACCTGGCTTCAGACACTTAATAATAGCCTAAATATGTGACTTTGGGTATGTCACTTTACCCCATTGCCTTAAATAAAAAATGAAAATAAAAAAACTACATTCTCCTGAAATGTATCATAGACAATAAAGTAATTTCAATAATAAACTTACATGCTCCAAGTGGTTTTGATTTCAGATTCTTAGAGGAGAAGCAAAATGAATTACAGGAAGACATAAACAGCAAGACTATTCTGTTTGGCTACTTCCACCTCCCTTTCTTAGAATTAGAAATATCTGAATATAAAAAAAAACCATGAAGGAAGTTAAGGAGGTGAATAGAATACTAGAAAAGTTAGGTATGATAGCCCTCTGGAGAAAACTAATTGGGGAAGGAAAGGAATATATACCTTTCCATGCCCCCCCTCCCCGTGATACATGGCACCTACACAAAAAAAGACCATAATCCAATGCAGAAAGACAGAAAGTCAAATGCATTCTTTTCAAATCATGATCTAATAAAAATCAGATGCAATAAAGGGTAGTGGAGAGATAGAACTAAACTTAATAAGAAACTAAATAATCTAATCTAAAAGAATGACTGCATCAAGTGGATTGATAGGTTCAAAAGAAACAGTAATTAGTGACTACTGTTTGACAAACCCAAACTCATAGTATCTGGAATAAGAACTCACTATTTGACAAAAATTATTGGGAAAACTGGAAAATAGTATTGTAAAAACTAGGCATAGATTCACATCTCAAACCCTATACCAAAATGAGATCAAAATAGGTACAAATAGACAAAAAGGGCAATATCAAATATAAATAATATCAAAATGGGTACAGAATTTAGACAAAAGGGGTAATATTATAGATAAATTAAGCAAAAGAAGGGAAATATAAGAAAGAAATTTATGACCAAGCAAGAAAAAGAGTACATTATAAATTGCAAAATGAATGATTATGAGTAGGTTAAATTTAAAAAGTTTTTTTTTTAAGTAAAATAAATACTGCCAAATTTAGAAGAAAAGTGGAAAGCTGGGAAAAAAAAATCTTCACAGTTAGGGCTTTGATAAAGGTCTCCTTTCTAAAATATATAGAGAATTTTACCAAATTTATAAGGTTTTAAGTCATTCCTCAATTGATAAATAGGCAAAGATATGAATAGAAAGTTTTCAAATGAAGAAAATAAAGGTATATATCATATAATAAATGATTCAAATCACAACTGATTAGAGAAAGGAAAATTAAAACCTCTATGAGGTATAACCTATCAGATTGACTAAGATGACAAAAAGGAAAAATGATCAATGATTATACCCTTTGACCCAGCAATTCCAATACTATGCCTATATCCACAACAAATTATCAAAAAATGAGAAAATTCCCACATGTTTGAAAATCTTCGTAACAGTTCTTTTTATAGTGGAAGAATTGGAAATTGAGGGGATGCTCATCATTTGGGGAATGGATAAACAAGTTCTGGTACATTAATACTATGGAATAGTATTGTTCTATAAGACACCATAAATAGATGGACTCTAGAGAAGCATGGAAAAAATTACAGGTTCTGATGCTAAGCAAAGGGAGCAGAACCAAGAGAACATTCTACACATTATCAACAACACTATGAGTTGCTCAACTTTGATGGATGCAGCAGCTCTCAGCAGTTCAGAGAACGAGGAGAATCCTAATACACTGGCCAAGGACAATGCTATTCTCCATTCAGAAGATGAAAAATAAAAGAAAACAAAAACAAAAAGCCTTCAAAATCTGAAGAACTCTACATTCACTTTTTAAAGTAATTTTTGTTATGTATTTTTCCCTTAATCCTGTTTCCTCATACTGAATATGATTATTCTGTAAACGTGGTTAACACAAATAAAAATGTAAAATATTTGCATGATTGTTGCCTACCAAATGGAGGGGGGTAGGAAGGAAGGGTGAAAGGTACTTATGTAACTTAAAAATATACATATGCATTTGGATGAATGTTGAAAAACTTTCATAACATGTTTTTGAAAACCTAAATATCAATTAAAGTATAGTATGACTAGATCAAACAAGAAATCACAGAAATAATTAGCTTTCATTCAAAACAATGACAATAAGGAGACGATATACCAAAACTTGTGAGATATAGCCAAAGCAAATATTATTTATTTTTAGGCTTTTGCAAGGCAAGTGGTGTTAAGTGACTTGCCCAAGGCCACACAGCTAGGTAATTATTAAGTGTCTGAGACTGGATTTGAACCCAGGAACTCCTGATTCCAAGGCCAGTGCTTTATCCACTATGCCACCTAGCTGCCCCAAAGCAATTATTAGGGGAAATATTTTATTTCTAAATGTATAATGACTAAAATATCATCAATGAACTCCCTAAAACAAAAATCTCCAGGGCTGGATAGATTGACAAGTAAATTCTAGCAAACATTCAAGGAATAATTAGCTCTAATTCTTTATAAACTATTTGAAAAAAATAGTTGAAGAAGGAGTACTGCCAAATTTCTTCTATGACACCAATATGTTGTTGATACCTAAAACAGGAAGAGTCAGAACAGAGAATGAAAATTATGGAACAATTTCCCTAATGAGTATGTATGCAAAAAAAATCAAATAAAATATTAGTAAAGTGATTAAAGCAAGTTATCATTAGAGTAGTACATTATGTTCTAGTAGGGTTTAGAGTTGGATTGCTTACTATCTTCAATTTGTTTTTTCCTTTTTTAGGTTTTTTTGGCAAGGCAAATGGGGTTAAGTGGCTTGTCCAAGGCCACACAGCTAGGTAATTATTAAGTATCTGAGACCAGATTTGAACCCAGGTACTCCTCACTCCAGGGCCAGTACTTTATCCACTGCGCCACCTAGCTGCCCCTACTATCTTCAATTTTACAAGTATTTTATGCATTATGTTGGGTTTTTCCCTCTTTAATTTTTTTTTTTTTGCATTTGGATGTGATTCTTCTTTCAAAACATGAATAAAGTAGATCTATGTTTAGTATAACTACACAAGTAGAGCCTATATCAGATTACTTTCTGACAGGGAGAGGGAATAGGGGAAAAAAATATAAAATTCAAACCCCTGAAAAAAATGATTAGTGAAAATTATTGTCTCATGTTGTTAGAAAAACAAATTTAAATTTACAAAAAAGAATATTATCCCTTTAATAAAAAGTGAACAAAATGACATCCCACTCCCCTGAAACTACAAGACCAGAATTAAAATTTTTTGCTTTCCTAAATTGTAGACAATATACTTCTTCAATATTTTGAAATTCTGAGATTTCACCTACTTGTCAAAAGTGAAATTCTTTACCTGAATCACCACAATTCTAATGATGATCTCTCTCTCAGATGACAGTTTTTTCCCCCCAATGTGTAGTAGAAGTCTTTCCAGACACTGGCATAGTCTCTGAGAAACTCAGGCCAATAGTATGTCATGAAAAAAAAATCATCAGCTTAGGATTTAAATGCAGGATAATATTTTTTTTAAAATAGGTCATTGCCTCCACCTTCAAATGTCAGCAGTCATCCATGGTTGTTAGATATGTAATAGTAAGAACTCTTAGGAATAGAAATTGAAAATTATCCAAAGGGGATGAGAGGTGGGTGGTGTATGGCAAGAAGACTGAAACACACTACAAAGGACCATTTATGCAATGCAGAGAAAGAATGGTACTAGTGCAACGAATAAGTAAAAAAGAAAAAGGAAGTGAAAAACAATGATAGCCATGGGATAGTTTGTGTCTTCCTTCATTATCTTTATGATGACAAGAAGCATAAAATATTTGTGAATTTAATGGAAAATATGGACTTTGGATGGTAGAGGTTTATTAGGACTTCAGTTGGAATGATTAGAGGGGAATGTTATAGCTCTGATCTGTTTGAGTATTTGGAAATACATACAAACACACATATATGCATTATGTATATATATATGTATATATATATATATTTCACATGTGTACATAATAAATATTTAACATATTAATTAATGGATTAATTAATGAAAATTTATAAACTCCCTTAATGCACCTAAAGAAACTAAATTCATATTAGTATTAGGCATATTCATCTCAGGGATTTAAATTTAGTGATGAATACATAATAGCTGTCTAATATGCTATAATAAATAACATTTAGCAATGTGTCAAAAATAATAATTCAAAATTGTGTTTCATAAAAAAATTAAAAATTTTAGTTGTATATTAAACTGTCAGTATTTAGCTACAGAATTAGAGATTTGTGAATAATGGATTATCTTAAAAATTAGATGATTGAATGTTACATGCCTAATAGCCATGACTAACTGAGATTTAAACACACACACACACACAACAGACACACACACACACACACACACACACACACACACACAGGCAGTATTTTCATTTAATCCTTAAGAATGTCTTTAAAGTTGATTTTTAAAAGACATTTTACAGGAAATGGGATCAAAAAGTAAACTTAATCATGCTAAGTCATTTTTATGGACTAGTCAATGTATTGTTGTTTACTTACTCACATGAGTAGAATGGAGATTATATTATTTATAAAAATACTCAAAGAAATTTGCAGTATTACCCATAAAAGAGTATATACCATAAGAAATAATGTAAATACTTCAAAAATGCTTTATCTTTTCTTTCTGTCTTACTCTTTCCTTCTTTCTTTCATTATCTTTTCCTATATTTTCTTCCCTCATGACTTCCTCTTCTTCAGATAAACTAGGAATTAAGTTGGGGCATTTATGTAAATAAAGGAAAGTCCATGTGTGACCCCCAGTATTTTTAATTATGATTTTCATCATAACTACAAAAAATAGGGTAAAAAATACCTAATACATGCTAATAATTACTAAGCAATGAGATTTTTATAACATTGTATCTATTTCAAAAATGATAAAAATGCAAAGAAATCTATTAAAGTTCTTACATTTAATTAATGTAAAAAATAAGACAATGGTGAAATTATTTGGGTCTACCTAAAATTATATATTTTATCAAAACAGTGCACTTGGTATTGTTTTCAATTATTTGTCAGAGTATGATGCCTAGCCAAATTTCTTTCACTAGGCTATGCTATTTTTATTTTTATTTATTTAAGACAATGGGGTTAAGTGACTTGCCCAAGGTCACCCAGTTACACAATTATTAAGTGTCCTCCTGACTCAGGTCCTCCTGACTCCAGGGCCATGCTCTATCCACTGCACCACCTAGCTACCCCTATGATGCTCTTTTAAAGCTTCCATCTAAAACTTGCCTTTAGTTAGTTTGAAAATTATACCTCTCCATTTTCCTTTGAATAATTTTCTATTTTCATTCTTCAGAGATCATAATATTAAATATCTCATTAATGTGAAACAGCCCTGGACAGATGTGCTAATATTTTAGTGGATTAGATTGTCATTAATAGGAGGTATCAATTGATCTAAACCTTCATCTAATCCAGGGATTTCAAAAACAAGATGTGACAGAGAGAGACCAAGAAGCAGAGAGAAAGACAGGTAGAGACAGAGATAGAGACCCAGACAGAGAGAAAGAGAAACAAGTAGACAGATTCAGCTATAGAGAGAAAGATAAAGACAGAGATAGAGAGACAGAGGCAGACAGAGATAGAAATGGAGACAGACACAATTAGACAAACATGGGGGACAGCTTGTGCAAACATTTAATAGAAGATGAAAGGTTGTGGAAAAAGAATGGAAAAGTCCAGGATGACTAGAATGTGAGGTTCACAATAATAATTTGAAGTCATTTGAAAAAAAAAAGAATGAAGTCAGATTGTTAAAAATTTTCAGTGCTAAACAGAGATATTTATATTTTATTCTTTAGACAGCAGAAAACCCCTGAAATTATTTGGTCAACAGAATTCTGTGATAGAAGGAAAAGTCCTATAGTTTTGAATATGTAACACTAAAGTTGATCATTACATTGCAATGCCTCAGAGGTTGCCTGGCACGTTGTGCATAATAAATGCTTGGCGATTGATTGAATATATACAACAAATATGAGGGTGTGAATAAAATGAACTTTAAGGTACAATCGCCAAGCATTTATTATGCACAACGTGCCAGGCAACCTCTGAGGCATTGGTCAAGAGATTCAAATACTTCAAAGGGTTCAAGATGGAGAGTTCTTAAAAATTGGAAAAGTGGACTTAGCAATTAATATGTCATTGATAACCTTGTAGAGAGCATTTTCATTTATATGATAAGGTCAGTATCAGATTTTAAGGGATTTAGAAGTGAATGAGATATAAGAAAACATACATGAAGTGTAGGTAGAATTTTTTAGAATAAAGGTACCATGAAGAATCCATCCAATATCCTGGTAACCTTCTTCTCTTTGTTTTGTAATTGTGTAATTATCAAAAATCAGAATATTGTTGACAAATTTGGGGGGAATAATCAATTTGGGAGAGACTTTCTCCCTCGGTTGTACTGAGTTAACTCAGTTTAAATGGACTTAACTGTATTAACTGTTAAATATTCTCTTGTATACACCTTCCTTGATTTCTGTTTTGTTATGATTTGGATAAATTAACTTTTTTCTATACTCTATATGTTCTTTGTGGAATATGTATTAGGTATGAAAGATATCAATTCTTGGCTATAGAAACTGGGGTACCTCTTCCACCCAAAATGACAAAGCAATAGAAAGCTAGAAATCAACTGATCATATAGCATAGAAAAATAATATTAAAGGGAGCAGATACAAAAATCCCTTACACACTAGCCTAGGTGTAAGGAATGAAGAGTGTTGACTTCTGGTTTCAACTTTTTGCTTTCCAGCTTTGCAAGAATGAAAGTCTTTTTTAGAGAAGGGTGGTGAGAGAAGAAACTAGAGATGTCTATTCTACCTCCCTTTGATCCCAGTATGACAGTATCCCTTGACACATGTAGTTATCTTCCCTTTTGTGGACCTATTTTACTTCTACATGAACAGAGTAAAAAAGTAGCATGCAATTGAAACAGTTTAACCCTTACTGAAAAAAATGTTTGATAATTAAATATGTGACAGTATAGTGGAGTTTATAGAATTGGTCTAGGAATTAGGGAATCTTGAGTTCAAGCCTTAGCATTGATACCTGTTGGGAAAATCATCTGACCTCTTAATGTTCTTTAAGGAAATAAAATGCAGAGAGAATTCCTGTGCAGAACCAAGATGGTGGCAAGAAGCTAACATGCTTCTGGAGTTTTTTCCTACAAAAGATACATTAAGCCTCTACTTTTACATTCGCACTATAGATTCAAGAGGAGATTCAAAGAAGTTTTCAACTGTAGACCTTATGGAGGATCTTCAGTGAAGGTCTGTCTCTTTGGGAAAAAGGGAAGTAAAGTTAAGGAGGCAGGAGAGTGGGAAAGGCAGCAGGAGGCTGTTAGCTACTTTGCAGTTCAGGTCCTAACAGCTTAACAATAGCAATGGTGCCTGTAGCTCAATAACAAGCCAGTAGGGAAAAAGCCTGAATGCTGAGAACATCAGGGTAAAAGACGGGACTGAGGCAGGAACAAAGCACTGTTAAGTTGGAACCTGGTCATTAAGGAGGGAAAAAAAAACCTCTGCAGAAGCAAGGCCTGAACTGCATAATCAACATCTTGGCCAAAAACAGACCAGGAATCATACCTCAGCCCCAGCAAAAAAAAAGAAAAAGAGCTTGGATCTATCCTCCCTATACCCCGAGAAGCAGAGCTAAAAACACCAAATATTAGCAAAAAAGATAAAAGAACATTCACTATACAAAACTACTTTACAAAGATAATAATGAAGAAAAATGAAATGAGAAATCACTCACAGGAGGAGTAACAAAATATTGTGTAAATTAGACTCAGATACAAATGGTCATCAAAGAGTTAAAAATAATTTGAAAACCAAAGAAGAGAGGAAGAAGAAAAATGGAAAAAAAATGAGAGTCATTCAAGGAAATTATGAAAACTTTACCAAGGAAATCAACTCTGTTAAAAGTAAAATAACCAAGTGGAAAAGGAAACACAGAAGCTAATTGAAAAAAATAAAAACCTAAAAGTTAGAATTAAACAAAGAAAAACCAATGAATCTTAAAAACTACAAGATTCCATCAAACAAAACAAAAAGATGAAAAAATATAAGAAAATGTGAAATATCCATTAGAGAAAATGATTTACCTGGAAAATAGATCCAGACAAGACAAGCTACGAATCATTAAACTATCAGAAAGCCTAGCTCAAAAATCAACCTTGAAAGCATCATGAAGGAAATTATAAGTAAAACTATTCAAATCTGCTAGAACAAGATAACAATATAGCCATTGAAAGCATCCACAGAACTCCAGAAAGAGACCCCATAATGAAAACTCCAAGGGCTATAATAGCCAAATTCCAGAACTCTCAAATAAAAGAGAGAATATTGCAATCAGCCAAAAGAAAATAATTCAAATACATAGAAAACACAATCTGACTCACACAGGACCTATCAGTTTCAACACAGAAGGATCAGAAGACCTAGAATAGCATATTTTGGAGAGTAAAGGACCTGGGATTACAACCTAGAAGGATATGCTGTCTGGGAAAAAGATGGATGTTCAATGAAATAGATGACTTCCAGAATTTCCAGACACAAAGACCAGAACTGAACAGAATTCAACTGCCAAATACACAATTCGAGCATTGCATAAAAAAAGGTAAATGAAAAGGGGCAGGAAAAAATAGAACAATTCAAAACAAATGTTGGTCAAGAACATAGAATGTATACCACCCTTAAAGGGAAGATATAACATTTCTAATTCTTTAGAATTTTATTTCTTTTAGGATGATTAAAGGGTAGAATATAATTGAAGAGAATGAACCTAAAGGATATGAATATAATTGGGTCTTATCTCTCCATTGAAGATGATAAAGATGACATTACTATGTTTTAGACAGAATGCCCTAAAAAAAAGCAGAGGAGTTAACTTTAAACTTAATTGACTTTTTTTTTTCCTTTGCCCAACTTTAATTATACTGTGCTTAGCATCTTATATAATGAGGGCATCATAAACTGGGCAGTGTCTCCCATGCCTTACAATCATTTTAAAGTTCCAAGGTGAGACCTCCAAAATCTTCCACTACTTAGAGACCTTTATGATTCTTGCAGTTAATTAGATCAGGGTTTGATTTAAACTGTGCTTTAATTATCAGGGGATTAAAATACCCTTGTTGGGAAGGTGGGAGGGGGTAAAGTGTGAAAGAAAATAGATCTTGCTTCATTTAACAAAGGGTTAAGTACCCTGACCCTGGGTGGGGGGAGGGGGAGGGGATAATGTGTGAGAGAAAATAGGCCTGGGGATAGGGGCACAAATAGTTCAAGAAATGATACAGCTTTGGATCATACTTTAGCTCATGAGAAAAATTGTGTGTACTTGAAAGATACTTGAAAAGTGGGTAAGGAAAAAATGCTTATTATTAAAATTTGATGCATTTTGAGTCAATGGTGCTTATCAAGCAATCAAGCAAACAATCTGAGATGAAACCGTAATAGCAGTATGATCTTATGAAGCAATCAGGTACTCAAATTGTGATTGAAGATACCTATAATAATATTAGAGCAATAAATAGAACCAAGGGACGATACACACAGAGTTATAATTTTAGTGGAAAAGAAGTGCTATTCAATAGATTTAACCAATAGGGGGAGAAAGATACATTCACATTTGGGTTTAAGAATCTAACCTAATATACAGGGAAGGAGGGGACTGAGGAATGAAAAACTAAGGGACGAAGGGACTGATCAAAGGGAAGATGAAGGTATAAGTTAAAATAAACTGAAAGTTAAATTTTTAAAAGAAAAGTCAGAGATGAAATGTAGTAAACTTTTGCTGAAGAGCAATAAGAGAAGAGGAAAGGGAAAAGTATAAATAAAGAAAGATAGTATGGAGGGAAATACAGAACTAGTAATCTTAACTGTAAATATAATGGAATGAATTGTCCCATAAAACAGAAGCAGACAGCAGGATGGATTAAAAACCATAATCCTACAATATGCCATTTAAAAGAAAAACATTTGAAGCAGAGAGATATATCCAGGGAAAAGGGAAAAGGTAGGGGCAAAATATATTATGCCTCTGATGAAGTGAAAAAATCTGGGGTAGTGATTCTAATTTCAGATAAAGTAAAAGCAAAAATCAATCTCATTTAAACAGATAAGGAGAGAAACTAGCTCTTCTTAAAAGGCACCATTGGTAATGAAGCTATATCATTATTAAACATGTATGCACCTAGTGGTATAGCATCCAAATTCCTAGTGTAAAAGCTGAGTAAATTACAAGGAGACATAGACAACAAAACTTTAATAATGAGAAACCTCAGTCTCCCTCACTCAGAACTAGATAAATCTAACAGCCAAATAAACAAGAAGGAAGTTAAGAAAGTGAATGATAGTCCAGATGAGAAAAAGGGAAGATGACCAATGTTGAAGAGGTTGTGGGAAGATTGGGACATTCCTGCATTGCTGATAGAGTTGTGAACAGATCCAACTTTTCTGGAAAGCAATATGAAACTATGTCCAAAGAGCAATAAAACTATTCATATCCTTTGACTGAGCAATTGTAATTCTAGGACTACATCCAGAAGAAACTGTAAAATATGGGAAAAGTTCTACATGTTCCAAAGTATTCATAGCAGTTCTTTTTATTGTGGCAAAGAATTAGAAATTGAGAGGATATGCATCAATTGTGGAATGGCTAAGTAAGTCATGATACATTAATACTATGGAATATTATTATTCAATAAGAAGCCATAAATAGTCTTACTCTTGAGAACCATGGAATGCCTTATGGATCTGACACTGAACAATGTACTCATCAATAACATTCAACCTGGATGGAAGCAACTCCTCTTGACAGTCCAGAGAGCTAGGACAACTATATTAGCCTGGTAATTGTCTATTTTATACCCAATCAAAGGGAGAAAAGCAAAACAAAACAAAACAGATAGGAAAAAACCCTGCTGAATCTGATAAACATTTATAAAACTTATCTTCTATGTATCTCTTTCCCTTAATCCTAATTCCTCATGTCTAAAGGTACTAATTTCTAAATATGTTTTAACAAAATATGTATGTAAAATGCTAACCTGACTGTTCCCTACTAAGGGGAGGGGAGTGGGAAGGAAGGGTAGAAGGAAATTTCATTACTTGAAAATACGTATGTACAAATGGATGAAAATTAAACAAATAAAGAAAGAAAGAAAAAGAAAAGAAAATATTACATGAGTCAAGCTACTTAACATAACCCACAGAAGAACAGAGGGTTCTTACAGAAAGATCTGTAGGGGGTGGTGGTGCAAAGGGTGAAGGGGCAGAACATGGATGTCCCCAGGACAGAGAGCAGAGACCCAGGAGGAGCTCCAGGAGGGGCACTAGGGTGAGGTCACAGGACTGAGGCTGGGGGACTCACCTGAGAACACAGCAGAAGCCTTTGCTATGCACATGGTAAGAGTATGGGAGAGATCCAGCATGGCTGCCCAGATATCTATCCAGCCAGCTGAACTGGTCTAAAAGGCCCAAAACAGGAATACCTGTGATTCCAGAAGAGGTGTCCCTGTGTTTCCAACTGAGCCCTGTTGTTCCTGTGGGAGGACCTGAGTTTCTACAAAGCAAACACAGAAATAACCCCAGGTGTTGATACTTTGCCCCAAGGCCTAGATGTGGGTCACAGATCTTCTCCAGCAATGAATATGCTGATTACCTGGAGAGAACCTTTGTCTTTTCTATCCTGTAGAGTTCCTAATCCCAGTGAGCAAGGTTTCTTGGAATCTCAGCATAGAATGTCTGCAAACCAGTTCCTTGCCC
Source organism: Macrotis lagotis (assembly GCF_037893015.1). NCBI lineage: Eukaryota > Metazoa > Chordata > Mammalia > Peramelemorphia > Peramelidae > Macrotis > Macrotis lagotis. The sequence continues at coordinate 142,297,228 of NC_133660.1, read as the reverse complement.
AAAACAGGGAAAGGGCCCAAAATGAAGAAAGACCAGTGCAAAGTGCGATTCACTGAATATTACCTTGGAGATAAGGATATTAGCTCAGAAAAGGAGAAAAGTGTGGAGCTTCAGAGAAGAATAGTAGTTGGTCTCCAACTCAGAAAGACTTCTTAGAAGAGATCAGAAAGTAGTTTAAAAGTCAAATGGAAAAAATGAGAAAAGAAAGCAAGAGAAAATTAACATATTACAACAGGAAAACAAATCCTTTGAATATACAATTGGATGTGTACAAAAAGAAAAATATTGCCCCAAAAACACAATTGGGCAAATGAAAAAAGATACCGACTACTTCAAAAATAGAACTAACCAACTGGAAAAGGAGATGCAAAAAATAAATGAAGAAAATTCTTCTCTAAAAAGAATTGGAATCTGTGAAATACAAGAGACAACAAAAATCTGTAAAATCAAAAATATCAAAAAATAGAAGAAAATGTGAAATACTTCATTAGAAAAACAATCTACCTGTAAAGTAAATCCAGGAGAGAGAATTTAAGAATCATAGAACATCTTGAAAATCTTTTTTAAAAAGCTTGGAACCAAACTTCAGGATATACTGAAGGAGAACTGCCCTGATATCCTGGAACCAGAGGGAAAATTAGGCATTGAAAACATACATCAATGCCCTCCTTTTCAAGGGGATTCCCAAATGAAAATACTAAGTAATATTGTGCCCACTTCCAGAACTATCAGATTAAGGAGAAACTCCTACAAATGGACAGAGAGAAACAATTCAAATGCCAAGGAAGCACAGTCATTTTTACACTGGACTTGGTTGCATCAACATTTAATGAACAAAGGACCTGGAATATGATATTCCAGAAAGTAAGTGAGCTTGGATTACAATGAAGAATTAACTGTTTGGCAAAACCGAGCCTTCTCTTTCAGGGGAAAAGATGGACATGTAATGAAATAGGAGACTTTTAATCTTTTCTGAAGAGAGCTAAAAAGAAAATTTGGTCTTCAAACAAGAGAGTCAAGAGACATGTGAAAAGGTAAGCAAGGGAAAAGGGGGAAAATACCTACTTTTGAATAAGATTAAACTAGTTACATCTCCATTTGGGAGGAAGATTCTCATAACTCTTGAGAATTATAACTCTGTTAGAGGGAACATGCTTAAGCAGAAGGAATGGATATTCTTGATATGACCATTATTTTGAAGGAATGATTTTTAAAAATACCTTATTAAAAAGGGAGGGGGATAGTAAAGAGATGGGAGGAAGGGGTAGATTGAATGGAATAAATCACATCATATGAAGAGGTGCAATGGACCATTGCAATAGAGGGAAAGAAGGAACAGGTGAGAACTACCTGAATCTTACTCTTATCATATTTGTCTCAAAGAAGGATCAAAACACACACTCAGATGAGTTTAGAAACTTCTCTTTTAAGTATTAAGAGGGGATTGGGGGGGGGGGGAGGGAAGAAGAGACTATAAGAAGGAAGGGAAGGAAGAAGGGGAAAAGGGAAAGGGAAAAGAAAAGGGAGCAGTTGGAGGAAAAATGAAAATGGGAGACAGCATAGAGGGCAATAAAGAGTTAGTAATTATAACTTTGAATGTGAATTGGATGAACTCACTCATAAAATGGAAGCTGATAGCATAACAGATTAAAAAACAGAATCCTACAATATACTGCTTATGAGAAACACATCTGAAGAAAGATACAAGGAGAGTAAAGGTAAAGGCCTGGAACAGAATATATTATGCATCAGCTTAAGTGAAAAAGCAGGGGCAGTACTCTTTATTTCATAGAAAGCAGCTGCAAAAATAGATCTCATTAAGGAGATAAAGAAAACTTTGCCCTCTTAAAAGGTACCATAGATAATGAAGTAATTTCAATACTAAATATGCATGCACCAAGTGGTTCAGCATCCAAATTCTTGGAGAAGAAACAGTGGGAGATCTCAACCTCCCTCTTTCAGCATTAGATAAATCTAACCATAAAATAAACAAGAAGCAAGTTAAAGGAGTGAATAGAATGTAAGAAAACTTAGACATGATAGACTTCTGGAAAAAATTGAATGCAGATTGAAAGCAATGATGATTTTTTATGCAGAACATTGTGCCTACACAAAAATTGACTATGCATTAGGGCATAAAACCTCATAATCAAATGAAGAAAGGCAGAATTATGAATGCATCATTTTCAGACAATGATGCAATAAATATTAGATGTTATAATGGGCCATGGAGTGATAGACCTAAAACTAATTGGAAGGTAAATAGCTTCATTTTAAAGAATGAGTGGATCAAACAACAATCATAGAAAGAATGAATTATTTTGTCCCAGATATTGACAATAACAAGACAACATATCAATATTTATGGTATAGAACTAAAGGAGCTATTAGCAGTTATATATATATATATATATATATATATATATATATATATATATATATGTATGTATATATGTGTGTATATATATACATATATATATTTACATGAATAAAATAGAGAAAAAGAAGATCAGTGGACTGAGTCTACAAGTTAAAAAATTAGAGAAAGAATGAATTAAAAATTCTCAATTAAATATCAAATTAGAATTTCTGAAAATGAAAGGTAAAAGTAGTAAAATCAAAAACAAAAAAACTATTGAACTATTAAATAAAACCAAATTCTGGCTTTATAAAAAAAAATGAAATAGATAAATATTTGGTTAAAACAAGAAAGAAAACCAAATTATTAGCATCAACAATTAAATATGTGAATTTACCATTAATGAGGAGGAAATTAAAGTAACAATTCAGAACTAATTTGTTCAAATGCATGGCAATACATTTGCTAACCTAAATGAAATGAAAAAATATTTATAAAAAACATAAAATGCCAGGTTAAAAGAAGAGGCAATTAAATAACTAAAATAATCCTATCTCAGAAAAGTAATTCAACAGGCTATCCCCAAAGAAAAATCTCCAGTGCCAAATGGATTGATAAGTTAGGTCTATCAAACATTCAAGCAATAATTAGGTCCAATTCTGTAAAAACTATCTGAAAATATAGGTGAAGATGAAACTCTACCTAATTCCTTCTATCACACAAATATTGTACTAAGCTAGAAAGAGTACAAACAGAGAGGGAAAATTATATACAAAATTCTCTAATGAATATGGATGCAAAAATTATAAATAAAATATTAATCAAGCAATTACAGCAAATTATCACCAGGATAATAAACAAGACTTATTGTATTTATTTATTATTTATTACCTATTTTATTTATTTATTTATTACCAGGAATGCAAGATAGATTTAATATTAGGAAAACTGCCAGTATAATTGACTATATCAATAACAAACCTATCGGAAAGCATATGATTATTTCAACAGATGCTGGAAAATCTTTTGAAAAAATACAGCCCCTATTCCTACTAAAATCACAAGAGAACATAGGAATAAATGGATTTTTTCCTTAAAATGATAAGCAGAATATTATTTCAAATAATTATTATCTAAAATTACTATCTGAAAACATCAACAAATATTATATGTAATAAAGATAAACTAGAAGCATTCCCAATAAGATAAGGGATGAAATAAGGATGCCCCTTATCACCACCATTATTCAGTATTTTATTAGAAATGTTAACTTGAGCAGTAAGAAAAGAAAAAGAAATTGAAGGAATTAGGAATGGTAATGAAGGAAAAAACTCTCTTTGCAGACAATATGATGATTTATCTAGAGAATCCTAGAAAATCATCTTAAAAACTACTGGAAACAATTAGCAACTATAGCAATGTTGGGGGGATATAAAACAAAATTCATAAATCCTTATCTAATACTAGCATGATAAAATAGCAAGATATAGAAAGAAAAATTTGATTTAAAATAACTTCAAACAAAATAAAATACTTGGGATATCCTACCTACCAATGTAGACTCAGAAACTTTATAGAACAACTATAAAACACATTTCACACGAATAAAATGAGATCTAAATAACTGGGTATATATTAATTTCTCATGGATAGGTAGAGCTAATATAATAAAAATAACAATTTTACCTAAATTAAACAAGGTGTTTAATGTTTAGTGTTATATCAATCAAACTTTCAAAAAATTCCTTTTGTGAGCTAGAAGAAAATAGTAGCTAAATTCATATGGAGGAGCAATAGGACAAAAATAACAAGGGAATTAATGGGAAAAAATGTGATAGTAGGTGCCATAGCTAGACCAGACCAAAAATTATATTATAAAGCATGAGTTATCAACACTGTCTGGTACTGGCTAAGAAATTGTGTGGTGGATCAGTGGAATAGATTGAAAAACAGACAGCAGAAAATGACTATAGTAATCTATTCTGTGATAAACCTAGAATCTAGCTTCTGGTATAAGAACTCACTCTTCTGTAAAAAAGAAAACTATTGGGAAAACTGGATGATAGTATGGCAGAAATTAGGATTAATTTATGACCAAAGAAGAGATAGAGAGCATCATAAAAAACAAACAGTATAATATTGATTATATTAAATTAAAAATTTTTGTACAAAATAAACCATTGTAACCAAGATAAAAAGGAATATAGTAAATGGGAAAAAATGTTTACAACTAGTTTTTTCTGACAAATGACTCATTTCTAAAATATATACAGAACTGAGTCAAATTAAAAAAAAGCAAGTTATTCCTCAAATGACAAATGGTCAAAGGAAATTCAAAGGCAATTCTCATATGAAGAAAACAAAGTTATCCATAGTCAAATGAAAAATTGCTCTAAATTATTATTGTTGAGAGAAATGCAAGCAATCTTTCTGGAGAGTAATTTGGAATTATACCCAAAGGGCAACAAAAATGTGCATACCCTTTGATCCAGCAATAACACTACTGGGTCTATACCCTCAAGAGAATATGAAAAAGGGTAAAAACATCACTTATACAAAAATATTCATAGCAGCCCTGTTTGTGATGGCAAAGAACTGGAAATTAAGTGAATGTCCTTCAATTGGGGGAATGGCTTAACAAACTGTGATATATGTATGTCATAGAATACTATTGTTCTATTTAAAACCAGGAGCGATGGAAATAAAGGGAAGTGTGGAAGGATTTTCATGAACTGATACTGAGCTAGATGAGCAGAAGCAGAAAAAAAATATTATACACCCTAACAGCAGCATGGGAGTGATGATCAATCTTGATGGACTTGCTCATTCCATCAGTGCAACAATCAGGGACAATTTGTGATGGAGAATCCTATCTGTGATAGAGAATACTATCTGTATCCAGAGAAAGAATTGTGGAGTTTGAATAAAGACCAAAGACTATTACCTTCAATTTAGGAAAAAAGACTATTATCTTATTATGCAATTTTGCTATCTCTTATACTTTATTTTTCTTCCTTAAGGATATGATTTCTCTCCTATCCCATTCAACTTAGTTCAATGAATACCATGGAAACAATGTAAAGATAAGAGACTGCATTGTGGGGGGTGGGGGTGGGGGGAGGGAAGAAAAATTAGGGAAAAATTAGTTAATGTCAAAATAAATAATATATTTCTTTAAATAATTAAATTAAAATAACTGCAGATAACATTAAAATACTTGGGAATCTACCTACCAAGGCAAACCCAGAAACTGTATAAACACAATTATAAAGCACTTCTCACCCAAATAAAGTCATACCTAAATTAAAAAAAGAGAGAAATGCAAATTAAAACATCTCTGTGGTACCACCTTACAATTCTGAGATTGACCAATGTGACCATAAAAGGTAATGGTCAATGTTGGAGGGGATGTGGAAAATCTGGAATACTAATGCATTGTGGGTGGAGTTGCAAACTGATCCAGCCTTTCTGGATAGGAATTTGGAATTATGACCAAGGGGCAATAAAAATGTGCATATCCTTTGATCCAGTAATACTACTATTGGGAACATGAAAAAGGGTAAAAATTCACATGTTCAAAAATATTCATATTAGGTCTATTTGTAATGGCAAAGAATTGGAAATTGAGAGGATAGCCAATAATTGTGGAATGACAACAAATTCTGCTATATACATATTTATATTTATATATTGTGTGTGTGTGTGTGTGTGTGTGTGTGTGTGTGATGGAACCCTATTGTTCTATAAGAAATCATGAGGGATGGGATTTCAGAAATGTCTAAAAAGACTTGCATGAATTAATGCTGAGTGAAATGAGCAGAACCAGATGAACATTATACACAGTAACAACAACATAGGGTGATGATTAACATTATGGGCTTGTTCATTCCATCAGTGTAATAATCAGGGACAATTTTAGTGGATTTGTGATGGAGAACACCATCTGTATCCAGAGAAGGAACTGTAGAATTTAAACAAAATCAAAACTTATTATTTTCAATTTTTAAAAGCTGTATTATGTAATTTTGGTGTCTAATGTTTTTTCCCTTTTGGATATGATTCTTCTCTCACAACACCTTCACTTTCAATCTAGATGCTTATCATGGATGCAAATGTATATCCTGTATCAGATTGCTTTCTGTTGGGGGCAGGGGGAGGGAAGACAGCAAGGGAGAAAACTTGAAAAACTCAAAATATTCCAAAAAATTCATTGATAGAAATTACCATTGTGTGTAATTGGAAAAAAATATATATTCAATAAATATTCAATAAAATTCAAATGAAATCAATTCGATTGAAAAAATGCTCAAAATGGTTCTGCTTTCTCACTGAATTGTTTTTCCTTTCAATCATACTCATCACAATTATTCTACTCGTCCCATGAGTTTTCTGTCCACTTCAAGTACACCATAAAAGATCTATTTAACAAGATGGTAGCCATCCCTTCTTTCTGTTGACTTTGTAAATAGAACAGTAGAATATTCTTTATACAAGGATCAGCTACCTAGTGCAGTCAATGGGATGGATTTAGAAACAGGTAGTCTTGAATTTGAATCCTACCTCAGTTATTTACTGACTATGTGACCCTTTGATAGAACAATTAATTTCTATTTGCATTAGTTCTCTCATTTAAATGGAGACATTAATAACAACTACCTCTCAGGGTTGATGTGAAGGGAAAAAATAAAACATTAGTTGTAAAGTGCTTTGCCAAGCTTAACATATTATATAAATTCTAGGTATTATTTTTATAATTATTATTTTATAATTATTACTTTTATAATTATTATTATTCAAGGTCTTCAAAAAATAATTTGTTTTGTGCTGTAGCTTCTGTAAAATTTGTTTCATTTTTCTTCTATGTCTTATTTATTTTTAGCTTTATTTTTTAATAAGAGTTTTGCAGTTTTCTAAAGATAATCCTGTCTACTCTTACATTGCTTATTTTTGCCCAGAATATTTTACATGTTTAATAAATGTTTACTTATTGATTGATCTTGTCAGTACTTATTTGTACTGCTTGTCCCAAATACCCCTCCTTATGGATAAAATTTTTAATTCAACTTCATCTCATGATCTGGGAAGTAGATGATCTTCAGTTACTTTGTATTTCCTGAAATAGATAGCGAGGGTAGATTTTTTTTTGAGAAGTTATAGTTTACTTCCAGTATACTCCGTAGTGTCCAGAGTTTTAAGGCAACTGGCATAAACTTACATGCAAAAAGATGTTCTTGAAGACTCTACCATAGATAAAAAGTGGTTAAACTTAAATTCAGTGCTAGATTTCTTTCATCATAATAATGTGAACATGTTTGGTAAGAATTTTTCTCTCTATCTTATGTTTCATGTGATAATTATGATAGTTATTACATATAGATGTTAAATATTTCAAAAAATCATGAAAAACTTTGATGTATGAATGAGAAATAACTTCTTGGAATAAAAATTTTAAGATGTTTTTTTTTTTCTGGTAACATTTAAAAATAAATAAACAGCTAACAAAGCATGATTTTTTCAGGACTATTTTTTTTTAATTTTCACATTTTTCAGTAAATTCTGAGATAGTAAAGTGAAACATCATTTCCTGGAATGTCATTTGAGAAATCCTGCCTTTTTTTATGTGACCATGGATAAGTTGCTTAAGTCCTCAGTTTTTTTTTAATCTATAAAATTGGAATAATAATAGCTTACCTCACAGAATTACTATCACAATCAAATAAAAAAAAACATGTTTTACAAACTTTAAAGCACTAGATAAATAATAATTACTATCATCATTATCTTTTCCTTCATCTTTTTCTTCTTTTTCTTCTTCACTTTTATGATTTTAATAATTATATACCTTCTTTATAACCTGAGCCTCGATTTGATTTGAGTTCAGACCTTTCAATGATCCTCATTCACAATCAGTTCTGAATGACTCTTCACTTGCTTTAATGTAGCATTCCTCCTTATCTCTATAACTTTGAAATTAGATATCAGTGACTCTTAGTTGATGCAACCATCATTTTCCTTTCTCCTCTTTGTTTATATATTTTTTACATTTCTATTGATTTAATAACAATCATATAAAATCTATAGAATTTCTCAGAATTTGTATCCATGAATGTAAGTAAAATCTATGTTGTTTTCTTTGCATTCTGGATATCATATTATTCAATCTTTTTCATTAAAAAGATTCTTTGAATGCCAGAGAGAACTAACCTGAAAGTCAGGAAAATCTGGCTATGAGATCTTATTCATGTCACTTTTATTTTTAGTTAACTCTGATTCTCTAAGGTTTGGAGAAGGTTGCTTCTTTTGGTATTACTTGCATCTGCATCTGGAAGTTTCCTATTCCTGTACCAAAGAAAATAAGTCCATTTCCTAGCCCTGGTCTTATATAATGTCAACACCATTCTCATCATAAAATATTTAAAAGTAACATATAAAGATATACCATGCAGGTTCTTAATAAATATTAAAAGTATATTTTGATTTTTCACTAGGCAAAATGTTTTTAAGTAGAATGGTAATAAATATACAGCAATATGTTAACTGAAATTTCTTTTGCATTCCTTATTTTTTAGTTTGAATAAATAAACAAGTTCACTTTAGAAAAATTATAATCTTTTGTAGACTGGATGACCATTTTATTTTGACAATTTGCAGATCAAAAATGTGCTAATTTCTACTCTCCTGCAATTTTTTCTTCATGATGATTTTCTTCTTTTAACAGGCTATTATTTTCTGGAGAGGATTTACAATGAGTAACATTCATTGGTCATGACAAACCTTCAATTAACTGACTTTCATGCAGTGTATATTATTATCTCATTATCAAGTTGTCCTTTCCTTCTTTCTTTACTCCTTCAACTTATTTATTTATTACAATGGTCCACAACAAGTTCTCTTAATTATTTAAAATGACAGTTCTATCAGTACTGACAAATTTTCTTCCAAAATTGGACTTGCAAAAATTCAAGGACCCTATTTAATTTTATCCTTGGATGCCAACCAAAGAACAAATGAACCACTGAAATTGGTTTTTGTTGCTTTTTGCATCAACAAGTTCACTCAAATTTCATTTGCTTTCTTATTTATGTATCTACTTTCCAATTATTATTATATAGCTACCATTTTCCTATGAATTTGGAATTTGGCTATTAATTATTTTTCTATCCATTCTTCTGATAGTAACATCACTCCCTCACCCTACCTCTCAAAGGCATCAGTACCTTCCCAGAATATTCTATAACACTGGTATAGTGAGAAAAGTCCTTGGAAAACATGAGAGAGAAATTACATAACTAGAAAAAAAGTTAATGCAACCCAACATAAATTAAATGGAAAATCTATAACCATGATCAGAATTCATATTTCTTGATTTCAATTCCAATGGTCTTTGCATAAAACCAAGTATTATCTTATTCTATCATCAGCCAATGATTCAGCAATCAATGAATTTTTATTAGTCCTTTAATTTGTGCAAGAATGAATAGGGCATTATCTTAGCCTCATGGAATTAATAATCTTGTTGAGAAGACATTAATTACATAATAATGAAATAAAGAGATATCATTCTAGGAGAGCAAATTATTTAGTGTTAAATCAAGTTTTCCAAACATTCAAAATAATGGAATTCAAAGAAATAAAATCAATGTAAACTGAGGCATAACATGATTCATAAAAATGGAAACCATAAACTAAAAAATAAAGAATGAGTAGCATTTCTAGAAGTGCAAATTTAGTCTATATTTCTGTAGTGTGGTCCTGGCTAATTATCACCAGGGCTATCCTAAAATCTGGAACTCAGGGATTACTTTGGAGAAAATCCTCGATATAGTACATGACAAAAGTTTCCACAGATATGTGGATAGTCTATATTTCAATTGACCCCCCCAAAAAAATGAAAAATGAAAAGGACTCAAAGGAACCCATAAGCAGTATAGGGAAACCAAAAACTAACTTACTAGTGTTAAGTCTTAATAAGCAATAGGTATAATTACCTCTCTCTCTCTCTCTCTCTCTCTCTCTCTCTCTCTCTCTCTCTCTCTCTCTCTCATAAATCCTATTTTTCCCCTAGGATTTTAAGATTTTTCAAATTTTCAAATAATCATATCTTTAAGTTTGAATTCTCAACAGAAGGTAGATACACTTCACCTGCTAGAAAGGTAAGCTTCCTCCCCATGAGACTCACATTATTTGAATAATATATATATATATATATATATATATATATATATATATATATATACATATATATATATATAGTAGCATGGGAAGAACAGGGCTCTTAGTCCATTTCAAATTATAATTTCAGTTTTTTGACTTGTTCTTCACAGCATCAGAGGTCACAGTTCTGACCTTCATGAAAAGATGCATTTCCTTTAAGATTTTAGTACTTAAGCCACAGTCTGTATCCCCAGTTTTTGTCTGTTGGAATAAATCCAGAGGCAGCTCTCAAGGCTAATTCCTCCCAGAAAACTCCTCTTATCATTGTAAAAAAAAAAAGACTAGGTGCTGGATTTGTACTTCTAAAAGGCTCTTTTCTTTGATTGAAGTGCAATTGTCTGAAATGTAAGACCACTAGAGAAGCTAGGAAGCTACTAAGGATTTCTGATCCTTTATTTATGTGGTTCTTCTCTCTACCATAGCTTTGCAAAGGACAATTTATACCACCACTTTAAGGACCAAGAATTCAGCACTGTCTAGGTACTCTAGTCTTGGACCATGTTGATGGACACATCAAATGATTATTTACTTCTGGATCAAAGACTATATCAATTACTTTGGCTTTTGAAAAGTATATCAAGCAATAGGCATTGATGGTTTCCTTGGTCCAGAAGCAAATAATTATTTCATGTGCTCCTAGAGATATCCTTTACATTTCTTTACCTTTGCAATTCCTCAATTGTAATATGTAAAAACTGACTCACATGTATCACGGGTCACATCATTACCCATTGAATGATACTCAAATCTTATTCTTTGTATTGTCAAGAAGACAATGTCATAGGAAACATCTTATCTTCCAGAGCCAAGATCCAACAAGCAAGTTGAGCTTGGCATAACAATAATTTGCTCTCACTCTTTGGATGCTCTCTTCCTTTGGATGATCTCAATCATAGCAAAATCCCAACACCATCATTAGGTTATCTTTAACTGCCTGTAATATCTATGTTCCAATCATTAAGGCCTGCTATAAATAAAACTTGTCTCATTATTGCTGTCACCTCTCACTATCAGGGTAATAGCTCACTGCTTCACTATATGTAGAAGTATTGATACCTTTCAACACTTCCAAGTATCCCTTGTGAGGCTCCAGCACATGCAACTTGGCTTGTGAGTAATTTTCCTCACTTTAAAATTAATTGTATTTCTTTTTGAGTCCTGAATCTCCCAGCTCTGGTCTAATCTGTTTGGCTCTGGTCGTTCACAGGTTAAAAACTTATTCTGATCTGTTTGACAATAAATTACTGTATTCTGTGAGTTATTGTTCCTCAACATGAGGTATGATAAAATGGAATTAATAAATACATATGTTAAATTTTGGATAAGGAATAAGCAAATCTCTGTCCCCTTCTTTTTATATATTGTTGGTAGACACTCAATTAAAATCAATCAATCTATCAATCAATTGCAAACTAGGTGCCATGGTAAGTGCCAGGAGGATAGGGAGAATACAAAAAAATGACAAGACAGTATCTGCCCTTAAGAGGCTTAATTTAATGATAGAGACAACAAACAAATAAATATATATATACAAATAAGCTATAAAAAATAAATAGGAAATAATCAGCAGAGGGGACTAATTAGAATTGAGTGGTCAAGAAAGACTTGGGAAAAAAGTTGGAATTTTAGTTGGAACTGAAAATAATCCAGGGAAGTCAATCAGGAAAGCAGAGGAAGGAGAGCATTCCAGAGATAGGATACATCCAAAGCAATTGCCCAGAACTGAAATATGGAGTATCTTGATTATAGAATAGCTTAGAGACTAGCGTTACTAGACCAAAGAGTCTCTGTCCAGAAGTAAGGTATAAAAATGTATGAAAAGAAAGAGAGGGCTAGGTTATGAAGGCATTTGAATATCAAATACAGGATTTTATATTTGATCCAGGAGGCAAGAGGAAGTCATTCTAGTCTATGGAAAGATAGAATGACATAATCTAAGCTGAACTTAAAGAAAATCAACTTAATGGATAAATGAAGGAAGGATTGGAATGGGGAAATACATAAGGCAGGCAGACACAAAAACTAGATATTACAGTAGTCCATGTGTGTGATGATAAGGTTTACCACTAGAGTGTTGATTATGACATATTCAAAAGATGTTAAAGAGGCACTCAAGGGCTACAGTGGATAGAATATTGTCCCTGCAGTCAGAAGAACCTGAATTCAAATTCATCCTCAGACACTTGATATTATTAGCTGTGTAACCTTGGGCAAGCCACTTAATCCTCATAAAAACAGTATACATACACACACACACACACACACACACACACACACACACATATTTGCCAATAAATAAAATAAAAGATGTTGGAAAGGTGGAACTGACAAGCCTAGGTATATCAGTGGTATGAGGAGGAGAGAGAGTGAAAAGTTTGAGATAGCTTCTATCTAAGATGTAAACTTAAGGAACAAGGAGGATGGGGTTGCTTTCTACAATGATACAGAGGATAACAGGTTGAGAAGGTTTACAGGGAAAGATAATAAGTTCTATTTTGGACATATTGAGGATGTCCCCCGGACACCTAGTTGGAACTTTCTGAAAGGCAATTGAAAAACTGATTCAGGTCATCAGCCAGTTTGGGGTAAGAAGAAGAGATCTGAAATCATCATCATAGAGATGGCAATTTAATCCATGGAATATAGTGAGATCATCCAGTGAAATAGTACAGAGTGAGAATAGAAAAGCCAGGACCAAATTCAGAGGGATACCTTTGGTTTAGAGGTGATGAACTGAAAAAGAATCCTATGAAACATATAGAAAAGAAATAGTCAGATAAGTTCAATAAAACAGGGTATTCTGAAAATTTAGAAAGAATAGAATATCAAGGAGGAGAGAATGATCAATAGTGTAAAAATCTGCAAAGAAGTCAAAAAACATTTATTGAATATCCAGTCCAAGGTACCATGCCAGAATCCCTTTCTTGAAAGCTATAACAATTTAGTGAAAAATGGAGTTTCAGAAATATATATATGTGTGTGTGTGTGTGTGTGTGTGTGTGTGTGTGTGTATATATATATGTACACACACACACACACACACACACACACACACACACACACATACACACACATATTTCCAAAGTTATATTATAGGGATCTGGGATTTCATTGATTTATTACTACCATAATGGAGATCATGACCCATTCTTGCCTTGCCATCCCAAGTGATTTTTGTCTGCATCCTCCAAAAAGTTTGACTTCAGTTTTCTCCTGAAGTTATAAGGACATATAGAAGATTCAGGTTTTCTATTAATTGTACTTTCCTCTTACTATGTGATTGACCCTGATTTTGCTCATACACTTATTTGATGCCATTCTTTAATTCACTTCTCCTTTCTGTAAAATGAAACATGTTGTAGCTTGCTTCTACCTCTCCAGTGCTCTCGAGTTATAAGCATTTTTAATTCTCTCAAAACCACAGTGTTTCATGACTTTCAGATGGGTAATTCACATCTAGCACAAATTACACATTTCCATTGTTGATGGAAAGCAGTATAACAATATTTCTTTTTGTTGTTTAACAATCTATTATTTGGTTATATGAATGATTCTCATACTCCTATAATAAAACTTTGTACTTGCATTCTAAAATTCACTTTATTGTCCACTATAAGAATAAGCTTTTTATAGCACGGAATACTCCTGGAAGCCTGAACCTGGGTCCTTGAAGATAAAATTCTGTTCCTTTCCTTGAGGTTAAGGGGAAAGAGTAAGAAAGAGTACTTCTTTCAGTTTCTCTCTACAAACAGCTGTCATGAATGAACACTTAGTGGTTATATAAAAAGTGATTGGTGGCACTACAGGAATTTAGCCTGAAGAAGAGAAGACTTTGAAGTGAAGTGTAAGGAAATTGATTTATTCTGTTTAGGTCCAAAAGGACAATACATAGTTAAAGACAACACAGTCATTTTTTTTTAATAAAACACTGCTAAATTTGAGTTTAGAGTTACTGAAAAGCAAAATAAACCCTTCTAACTCACTTAAAGTCTTCAAAACAGACTGGATGACAATTTTTAAATATGTCACAATGTTATATAGGGGTTTCTTGTTCAAGTACTAGATCAAAGGATTCTGTGTTTGAATCTTGAAGCCATCAAGTCCAAATCCTTCATTTTATTGATGAGGAAATTAAGACTCATAGAGGGTAAGTGACTTGTCCAGGATTACATAACAGTTCAGTGTCAACAATTGGATATAAACTGAAATTCTTCTGACTCCAGGTCTTATGTCCTCTCCATAGTGTCATCTTCCTGATTATACTGGAAGACCTCTGAGGTCCCCTCAGACTCTGAGATGTATTTATTTATTTTGTTGAGTTACAGTACTATACATAGAATACTGTTTGACTTAATTTTTTCTATATATATATATATCGGCAAAAATAAATTAGTATTGAGTCAAAAAATAGGTTTTGATTGGTGTATGGTATCAGAACTCTTTTATCCAGAGCACATATATCTCAACTGCCATATTGATAAAGGGTATCACAGAGTCCTGAGCACTTGAGAGCAACATTTCTACATCTGTCAATCAATCAATCAATTTATAAAGATGTATTTCCCAAAGATTATTTTTTCCTCAGTTCCGTTGTTATTCTAACTACGAGGTTACTCAACTGTCTTTACATTGAAGTGAAGTTTCTGTAAAGTTTGATGAAATGTGGCACACACATATTCATGCTTCCTATTACTGACTGAATTCTTGCTCTACAGAAGGCCAGTTCATTTTCATGTTTGCCATTTGAAAGTCAAAATTCATACCTGTGAAATGATTATTTTTTCCTGTTGTTATTTTATACATTTCTTGATTTTAGAAATAAAAATTTCTAGAACATATCTGGAAAAAACACACTTTACCTCATTTAAAGATCAGTTTAGAAATGGATAAATCAATAACTAGTTACTATTTTCATATGAAGCATCCACAGGGAATTAGTACTTTTTTTACTGATTAAATGTCCACATCTGTATATAATTCCTCCCCTCCCCACCCTGTGATTTTTCTGATTACTGGTTGCCATTCTCACAGCTGGAAAAAGAATATCCTCATATCTGTGGGAGAAAAACATAGTGGGTTGGGAGGGATAGGATGTAATTGTTCTGAAATTTGGGAATATTAAGATAAACAGCACCTTTTTACCCACCCTAGTAAACTCTAAGTTTGGTCCAAGAGTCAATGACTGTCAGCAGCAGCTGGGAGCTGTTGGACTACTCCTGAGCACCTGCCACAGCTGTCAACAGTGACAACTGCCAGAAATACACAGAAAATGCCTAGTGGGAGACTTGGTGATGATGCTTCACTGCGATTGGATCAAAATGCAATTCCCCAAAGAGATTTCATGCATTTTTGCCCCTTTCCTTTTTTTATTGTAATTTCTTATACTGGGAAATTGTCCACTTACTCCTTACACATAAACAGTCAACTCCATCCATTTAAATTCTACCCAACTTTTGGGGTGGCTAGGTGGCCCAGTGGATAAAACACTGGCCCTGGAGTCAGGAGTACCTGGTTTCAAATCTGGTCTCAGACACTTGATAATCACCTAGCTATGTGGCCTTGGGCAAGCCACTTAACCCCATTGCCTTGCAAAAACCTAAAAAAAAAAGAAAAGAAAAAAATAAATTCTACCCAACTTTCAAGGCTCAAATGATTATCTTCTCCTCCTTCTCTTCTGGTTTTGCCACCTCCTCTCCTCCTCCATATTCTCCTTTTCCCTCCAAGTGTTCCTCCTCTTTATCCATGTCCTTTTCCCCATTCTTCTAGTTGATCTTCCTTCTCCTCCTCCAAGAAGCCTTATTTTTTCCCTTGTAGATAGAAATGAACCTTTAAAATGTCATTTCTCAGTGCCTTTTGTACTTTTCATTATACACATTCACACAATACTTCAAATTTTACTTATTTCTGAATGTTATTGTATGCTTTTATATATTTTGTTGTATAGATTATACATACATCCTCTGCAATTTATACCATATAAATTCATACATATAATTCATATATAATTCATACATATAAATCTATATTTTTAGTTAGTTGACAAATCTTTTGTAGAAAGAAGGAACAAAAGTCAAAATAAAAAAAACAGCTCAGTACTTAAGAAGAAAACAAATTGCAAGAGAATTTTTGTTTCTGGACAAGCAATTACAAGAGGAAAAGCAATTGAAAAAAGGCAATTTAGTTCCTTCACATTTCCTGAAATGAACTTAACATTTTATGTTTGCTTTTGCTTCATTTATTTTATTGATTAGCACCATCTACACTGAAATATTCCCAGAGGTGGTGTAGAGTTATTTCTCTTTAGTTCAAATATTTCTTTTTATCTTGTACCAGAACATGAAGGTTACACCATTGACTGCTGTTCTCTGTTTTAAGCCAAATAGAATCTCAGCTCCTAATGGTCCCAACCTGTTAACTTATGTTGCTCTACTTCTTTTATTTATAGGAACATTTATGTTTCCTTGCTAGGGTGCTAACTCAATCAGTAGTGATGCTGGAGTCTAAATGGCCAGCAATTCAAGATTCCTGGCAGGTGAAGCAGAGGTCTTAAGGAATACAAAGTCCCCACTGTAATACTACCTTGACTGACATTGCTTTACTTTGCCCAGGGAATATGAATACTAGGCTGGTCTTTGAGAGAGTTGTTGCTAATGATCTTATTTTTTTTCTTTCTAGCCATTTATCTCTCTCTATCTTGATATTTATCATTGTATTGTTATGATTACTCTTGCATACACCTTTTCTTACTAGGATGCAGATAGAAAAGGTCCTAAAAATGTTGCTATCTTCTTATTATTATTCTATCTTTAATGCTTAAGGAATAACACAAGTGGATAACTTAACTGCTTTTAGAATTTGAAAAACTATGTTAAGGCACCAACTTATCTCCTGTGGATTTACTGAAAAATACCATCAATATAATTCTAGTAGAAGACAGAAGAAGGAAGATATAGATCTCATATTCTCACAGGATTTTGCTGTGGAAAAATATTTTGAAAGATTTTGTTCCATTTATCTAGGTATATTGCATATTTAACATGGCACCATTCATGAAAAACACTACTCTTTAATCTTTATGGATCAATGTTATTTTGGGGTGATTGTGGGCAGAAGGCTATTGGTCTAGGTTTATCTTAATTTATGGGATGTGTTTTCCAGGATTCTTTGTGCTGCTTCTGCTGCAGTTATTTCTGCTGCTGATTTTATAGACAACAAAAGTTTCTTACCCTTTTTTGGTGGGGGGGGGGGAGGAGAGGTGAAACAGAATGGAGAATGAAATAAAGTTTGGGGCTGTATATAAACTTCATCCTCAGAGATGACATAAAATTAAAAAAAGACTTGAAAGGGCTGTGTGGAGTTGACAATACAGATACAACTTAGAAACAATTCCTTTTTAAACTCCCATTTTCAGTAACATATAATTTTGTAAGAAATGGCCTTTAAAAACCAAGGAGTTTATGTTTATTGTAAGATATGGAGGACTTCTGAAGAAATACCATGGATAGGCTTTTTGTGATTTAGTTTCAGAAGAAGGAGGATTATTTGTGTTCTTTCCCACCTCCAGATTTTTAACTCACACAATGATTACACACTGATTGGTTTGTTATTTCAAGCTAAAAAGAATATAGACTGTATTATTATAACAACCCACAGAGAAATGAGAAAGCTTATCATATTCTCTCTTTCATGGTTCTTTTAATTTTTAAGCCAATATTTTTAAACTCATAAAAATGTGGCCATGATTTTTTTGTTTGACTTTGGCTCCCTAGAAGATCATGAATATATATTTATTATTTAGAACCTATAAATTCTGTAGATTAATATTTAAATGACTTTCCAAACACTCTTTGGAATATTCACAACCAGATCAATGGTGCCAAATGAGCCAGTAACTTCTAAATAAGCATTTTATATAAACATTACTCTCTATAGTATACCATTACCTCTTCACAGAATGACCATTAGGAAAAAAATCTTTTAGGAAAAAAAACACTTCAACACTGAAACTCAATTTCTTTATTAAATGAGCCTTAACATACTTGCCTCCTGAGGCTGTTGTGAAGAATCAAAGTCAATCTAATATAAATACCATTTATTAAATGTCTAATGAAAGCAAGATGAGAGGTAGTGACTTAGTAGGCTGTGACCTTTCCTTGGGGTCAGGAAGAAGTGGATTCAACTGTTATTTCTAACTCATATTACTTGTGTGATTCTGGGAAAGTCCCTTAATATCTCTGTGTTCCCAAGGACTCTAAAACTTAAAAGTATAAGCAATTATCTGTATCCATAAAAAAAGTTTCTATCTGGAGCTTCCCTACAATGTTTTTAAGTCACAGGTCCAGCTTTTTAAAAACCCTATGCAAGATAGAATTCTAGATGCTGAGGGAGGATAACAAGAAAAATATGGACTATTTTAAAACCCAGAAATGCATATCTGCAATTTTATAGTTGGAACACAATATAGAACTAAAAGTATTTTCTTATAGCATGCTTATTGCAATGATCTTCCTTATTTGGCATGCATGATATACTCTGTCATTATCAATGATGGTATTGCCATTGATGGAAACTATCTGGTTGTGCATGCAAATCAAAAAATATTAATGAAAGAACAGCTCTCTTTTCCCCAAGTGATAATGTAGCTATAATGGACTGAACCTCTCAGTGAAATAGTAGTCGCTAACATTTAAATGAAAATTATCCAAACTCCTTTCATACATTTTCTCATTTAACTCTCTCAGCTTGAGAGGTAGATGCTGTTAATCCCCATTTTTACAGAAGAGTAAATTGAGGATCAGAGAGCTTTAGTGAATTACTCAAGATAACATAACTAATAAATATCAATGTTAGGGGTGGCTAGGTGGTGTACTGGATAAAGCACCGGCCTTGGAGTCAGGAGTACCTGGGCTCAAATCTGGTCTCAGACACTTAATAATCACCTAGCTGTGTGGCCTTGGGCAAGCCACTTAACCCCATTTGCCTTGTAAAAAACTAAAAAAAAAATCAATGGTAGACTATTAAGACATATCATCCTAATTTAGTTTTAGGGCTCTATCTCCTCTGAGTACCAAGATTGTTGATTTATTCACACCATTCATGATTATAATTGGAAAAATAAAAAAATAAGTTTTATAGGGAGTGGGAATATGGTTTGTTTTCCTTTGTAAAAATAGGAATAAAAATCATCTCTTCAAACACTTGTTTATGAATCTCTATTGTATTCTAAATAAGTCTAGAAAATATGAAGCAAACAGAACCTTAAGTGTTCTAGATAGGTCCAAGAAAGTTTTTTTTTTTCCCTATGAAATCCGCAGCAGAAGTAACTGCAGCAGCAGCAGTACAAAGAATCCTAATCAAATAAGCAGATACTTATGATAATAATTTTAAATCCTGAGTTTGTCATTTATTGTATGACTTTGAAAGGAAATAAGCTTTTTTAAGCACCAAGCCTGTGTCAGGATTTACTGATATTTTTTCAATTGACCATTTCAATAACCATGAGGGATAGCTATGACTATTATCTCTATTTCACAATTGCAATAGCTGAAACAGAAATTAAATGACTTGCATAACTCACACAGCTATTAACTGACTGAAGCAGGATTTGACCTCAGATTCTCCTGACTACAAGCTTAGTTCTTCATCCATTCTACTACTTGGCTTCTTAGAAATATTTTCAGAAAAGAAGTTTTACCTTTCTGACTCTTACTGTCTTCTATAAAAATGAATAGGGTTGGATTTCCCAAGCCATAGGCAGTTTTCCTAACATCATAAAATCTGTGATTCTGTCTTTTAGATATATTTCCATTATAAATTCTCAGACAAGACTAGTCTATTTAGAGCAGAACTTACCATAGCGACAATCTTAACTAACTATATCCATCTTCCCTATCATCTTGATACTACAGATAGATGTTAGACACAATGATTTCCAGCTCAATTAATGCCTGTGACCAAGTCAGATCACAGCTCTTATCTTCATTTTCATCATGTTTAAAATGTGAGCAATATAAACACTGGCATTATTCAAATATCTATGCAAATAATTTTAGAGTGGTCAAGTATTAAATATTAAAGTGCTATAGAAGTAGATGTTATTTAACTGTCAATACCTGTGTAAGTCTTTCAAGCAGAAATCTTCAATAGTTGACCAGTATCCATGGAGATTCAATGTGCAACCACTTGTATCATTCTTCCATAGCAGGCTAAGGCAAATTAAGAATTTAGCAGAATGTACTATTCACTTCACATAATGGGCACTAAGATGATAAACACAAGCTTCTAATTTCAGGAACTGTCAACTAAATGAAGTAATATTATTCCATAGCAAAAGATAATTGAATATAAAAAGAAAAACAAACAAAAAAACCCCAAAAGATTTACTCACTTGGACATGATTTTTTTACAATTATTGTAAGCATTGAAATACATACTTAGAGTTTCTTTTTATATTTTTTTCTGATGAATCTTGGTGAAAATATCATCTTTTAGATTTCTTTTCTGAATAAATTTTATGATCTTTTAATACTAATTTCCATCAATGGAGAGAGAGGGTGGATTGTGGACAGCATATAATCTCAAATCCCAAAGCTCTTTTAAAATACATGGTATTTGGGGGTAGGTGTTAGGAGAAAATTCTTGAGATTATATTTTGTTCGTGTACTCTTTCAAACCATCAGACTCCCACATATATCTTCCCACTGAGAAGGGAGGAGATTGTCAAATGATATCCCATATTCTAAGACATAGCCATCAAGAGCTCTAATTAGAACTTCAGAAGGCTACTATTTTATACCAGTGGTTAGCTCTTTCAAATCCATATTAATCTTTTGATAACATCCCCCTTTCTCAAGAAAATGCTTCATTTTGGTTAGTTTTTTTTTTAAATTTCTTTTATAACCATTTTTTATTTTATTTTCTTAGCTATTTTCTAAGGGGAAAAGTCTGAGATTTGTAATATTCAATTTTCTAATGATCAGTATGTCTTTATAAATGCAGACAATATTAATGAGTATAGAAAAGTCAATTTAAGGCAACTTTCCTACTGTCTTTGAAAAATGCCGGGTTTTGGTCCAATAGACAAAAACTAATTACAGTCCAGGTGTTGAAATGCAGATGAAAAACAACAGCAAATGACCTTCTATAGACACTTTCCATATTAACCACTTTTTTTAAAATGGCAATAGCTAACACATTCTTGGATAATAATTAGACTTATTATGTGTACTTAAACTGTCTTATACTTCAGTCTCTCAAATTATTCATAGAAATCAAGTCAGCTTATAGCTTTTACAAGATATTTTCATTTACTTAGTGCACAAATAATACTGTTTAGAAAGTGAATACATTTACCTTAACACAATTGATGAATCTTTCTAAAGATAAGATTAAGTACAATTCAATATTTAGCTAAAATTTAGTTTTCTGTTATTACATACAAATAAGCACATATATAATATAAATTATATATTTCTTTACATATGGTTATATACATTTGATCACATCTATCTACATAGATATTCAAATATATGCATGAATATGCCCTCAATAGTTGAACTCAGTTGACTTTTTTTACATCTATCTTTCTTTCCACTAAACCATATTATAAAAAAATAAAATCTCTTCCCTAACAAGAACTTGTGTCAATCACATGACCCATTAGCTTCCATGAGATCTACAATACCCCAGAGTGTGACTTGAGCCAGACTAAAATGTAATTGGCATATAGTCAACAAAATAAATAAAAATATAATGTCACAAATTATATTTAAAAATTATGTCAATATGGGGATTACAGAGATCATTGTATACAGATTAACAGCCTCTCTTTTTTTTTTTTAGTTTGATACGCGGGGTCTGGAGTCATGTACACAAGCTTTCTGATTCCTTAAATTTAAATGAAAATAAGTAAAATAATGCAAATGCACATATATCATATATTGGATATAGAGATATAATCTCTCTAATCTCTCTCTCTCTCGTTATATACATATATATATATATACATATATATGTATGTGTGTGTGTGTATATATATATATATATATATATATATATATATATATATATATAATTGCATGTCACTTAGACTTAACCTAAAATAATTATTTATTTTTTGATTCATGAAATAACTTAGTGCAACAAGGAAAATAAAAGACTGAAGTCATAAAAGACTGGAGTCCTAAATCCTGGTTCTGATTTTTCTCTTTACTGGTAAATCATTTAGAATTTCTTCTTTTCAGGTTCATCATTTGTAATATGAGGGCAAATAAAACTAGATAAACTCTTATGGCCCATTCCTGTGATAAAGTTTGTAATAATAATCATAACTCTTGATCTGTTTATTTCAATTTTATTAATTATTGATACTAATGATAAAGACTAAATCAATGATGCCACAATTCATCAAACTGATCTTCATAATCAACTGTGCTATCATTGACTACTTCAGCCTTCATTGATCTCTTTTTGTTGTCTAATTCAATGGAGTATACAATTCAGCATTTAATTATATACTGATATGCTGATTTCTAATTGTTTGGTATATATTATTAGCCTTGTCTCCCCAATTAGACAATAAACTTCTTAAGCCTAGGGTCCATATTTTGTATTTGTGTGTTTCTATCCTACTAACTACCTAGAACATTTTTATGAGAAAAATGTAGGTTAACCATCAAGGTATTTATATTTAAAGATAATCATGCTTAATTTTTTCATATTATGGATGAAGAAATTATGTTCTGAGAATAATAAGTGATTTATTTCCCCAAGGAAATTCAATAGCAATTACTTCCTTTTATTATTATAGAATCTGAGGAAGAAAGCAATAGCTATTATCACACCCTGTTTTGTCATTAATTAGAGTAAAACTGAAGGAGATGAACATTTACTGGCCAGTTTCTGATTATGTGAGAAAATCCTTGTACATCATTTTTTAAATTCAATTTTATTTTATAATTTTTATTTATTTTATTTTTAATTTTTTAAATTTTAATTTAAATTTTTAAAATTTTAAAATGTTAAAATTTTCATATCTAGAATAGATAAAAAAGAATTAAATGGAACTGTAAATATATTGTATACAACTTGCTATTCCTTTTAAATATATAATAAAGTTACATAATTTTATCATATATGTATATGTTTATTATTTATTTATTATATATTTAAAAAAACTAAGCTTTTCTTCCTTCCCTCCTTCCCCAAGGATGGCTACTAAGATCCATTTTTACAAGTTATTTTTGCTTAATTAACAAACTTTAAAAGGAAAGTACCTTCTCTCCTAAACAACTCATATTTATTAATATTTATTTACCTCATATTTATTCTCTCTATAGTATTAAAGACAGATCTTTTAATCATTATTTTATATATCAAGCATCTAGCTTAGTACTTGGTAGACTCTCATTGACCTCAAAGGATATCTCATCTTTTTAGACATTCTCATTGCACAATTGATAAGTGAACATCAGGGAGCTTAAAGGACTTGTCCAAAGTTTTTTGAGATAATAGATAATGGAGACTTGAATTGATTCAAAATCTTCTTATTTTAGATATTAGAATTTTTCCACTAAAGCATGTTGGTTGTACCCCTTCCCTAATAAGTGAACACCATATAGAATAAAATTAAATTATTCTGGAATAAATTACAGAAATGCAGATAGAATCATGGTCCTGAATATGGCATAATCCCTGTACTGAAATTGAAAGAAAAGAAAATTACACTAGATTCAAACTGAGTCCCATATACATAAATTAAAACTGCCTGAGACTGTTAGGGGAAATAAACAGATTTAAAAAAACCTATTGAAACAAAACAAAAAATTGAAAAGAAGTTGTGTTGTGGATAGAGTCCAGGAATCAAAGACAGGGAGTTCTGAGTTGAAATCTAGTCTTATACACTTACCACCTATGTGAAACCTAAGCAAACTGTCTTATAATTAATCTCGTTGTACCTTAGTTACTCTTTTTTTTAAATTTTTAACCTATTAAATAACAAAACCAATAAAAAATCCAATAGAAATGAAAAAAAATGACTGCACATAAAACTACAAACTTATTATGTACTACTTTGCTATTCCTTTTAAATTTATAATAAAGTTATCATGCATGTTTTTTTTCTTCCTTCTCCCCTCAGAGATGACTTCCATTAGACACAATAACATTGCAAAACTATGTGCAATCAGGAGAGAGTTGAATTTGAAGATATAATACATTTTTAAAATGGAGTCAGGGGCTGAAAGGGAAATGTACTGGGAGTAAAAGAAAGGAGAGATGGAATAGGCTAAGATATTTCCTATAATATATATATACACATGCATACATACATATTTGCAATGAGTTTTTGCAATGATATGGAAGGGGGAGGTGAAGGGAAATGAGGGAACCTTCATTCTCATCAGAAATGGCTCAGAGAAGAAACAATATACACACTCAATAGGGTATAGACATCTAGAGTAAAAAGGAGAGACGTGGGAAGAGGGAAGGAGAGATGGATGTGGGTATTAGAAAAGAGGGTAGGTCTTAGGAGAGAATAATCAGGTATAACACATTTTCTTTTTTACTTCTTGCAAGAGGCTGGGATTGGGTGGCCTGTCCGGGATCATGGGGCTGGGTGGTTGCTGGGTCTAAGGGTTGCTATGTGGGCTTGGGGCCTCTTGGCCCCAGGGCCAGTGATCAGTCTGCTGTGCCACTCAGCTACCCTAACAGCACATTTTAGAAGAGGGACAGAGTGAAAGAAGAGAGAAAATATAATATATGGAAGTGGGGAGGAATAGATGGACAGAATTACAATTAGCAATAGCAACTGTGGAAAAATATGGAAGTAACTTCTGTGATAGACTTACAATAAAGAATGTGATCCACATGAGACAGAGCTGATGGCATTAGAACACAGACTGAAACACATTTTTTTCCTTTCTTTTACTATATTTCTCATGAGATTCTATATTTTTGGGGGGTATTATGTTTACTCTTAAGCAAAAATATTCTAGTAATGTAAAAAAAATCACTTGTACAAAAATATGTATAACAGCTCTGTTCATGCTGGCAAAGAATTATATATATATATATATATATATATATATGTGATGGAACACTGTTGTTCTATTGGAGGCCAAGAGGGATGGGAGTATGGGAGTTCGGGGAATCCCAGAGGGATTTGCATGGATTGATGTTGAGTGAGATGAGCAGAACCAGAGGAACATTGTGCACCTTAGCAGCAACATGGGGGTGATGATTGATGAACTCGCTCATTCCATTAGTACAACAATCAGGCACAATATTTTATTTTCCATTCTTAAGGATATGATTTCTCTCTCATCACATTCAACTTGGATCAATGTATACTACAGAAACAATGTGGGGACTAGCATATTGCCTTTTGTGGGAGGTGGGGGGAGAGAAGTAAGATTAGGAGAAAAATTGTAAAAAATTAAAAATTAAAAATTAAAAAATACATGCAATCATTCAATATTCCTGTGCTATAAGAAATAGTGAGCTTGTTGATTTTTGAAAATATAGAATTTCATGAAATAATGAAGAGCAAAATATAGAACCATTTAAATTAAGAATCAAGAGAATTTTCTATATATTAATATTCCTTATAGAAATGCAAAATAATGATAGCACCTCCTAGCGTTGTTTTGATGGAAGGATGAGATAATATATGTAAAGGACTTTGTAAACCTTAAAGTGGTGTATAAACACTAGTCATTATGAATAAAATATCAGGTAGCTACTTATAGCTACTAGAGACTGCTTAACCATCTTTCTACTTCTAACATACCTGATACAATAGTTTCACTGCTGTGTTACACTAATTGTTTCATGAGCAGATATTACACTTATAATTTGACTTTAGATCAATCAGTAATTGTAATTGAAATAGATGTGATTAGACTTTATAGATTTGGATGCTCTCAATTAGGCAATTATAACTATAATTTTCCTTAATTTGTGCCTACATGTTGGCATTTCTTGAAGTTTTATTCACCCTGTATCTGAAGTTTATTGTAGACAATGACCATTAATATCCAAACTATTATTTTAATAAATTAAATTGTAATTGAAAAACCTGTAATAGACTGTCTCTACAATGATCAAAACAATCACTCTAGATCTCTTTTCTAAGATGAGGGAATTAGAATATATGACTTCTCAGATAACTTTGAATTGCAGATCTATGATCTGGTTATATGTTATTGTTTTTTTTCATTACTTTAATCTAGATAAAGTCTTATCTATGTATCTTTATTTTAAGTTATCACCATTTCATAGGATTTAGTGCTGCAAGGGAATGCTAGAGTTTAAATCCTGGATTTTCATTTAATACATGATAATTATTCGTGTTTGCCCAGGTAGTAATGAAAAATTGAGATTTGAACTTACATCTCCTATACAATTTACAAAACAGTTAAGACTTTTTAATCTATAAATCCCAATAGTCTCCCAGGGGAGGGTATTTATCTTCTATGACATCTTGTGGTTATGGTAGACAGCAACTTGGAGGGAGATACAGATATGTATTTTCTCCTTTTTTCCTACTCTTGTGAGAACCTATGAAGAGTTAGCCTCTGGAGGGAATAATTCAAGACTAAAAGCTTCCTAATTGACTCCTCAGATTAATAAAATGATTTTTTTAAAGGGCTAATTTTCTAAATGTTATATTCTGGTTTATTCTTCAACGTCATTTAGGGAGATAGTGTAAAATAGATTAAAAAAATGAATTTCAAATCCATGCTTGGGAAGCATTTACCCTGTACTATGTTGCCTCTATTTTGCTTTCTGCAATTCAGAAACTGTTAGAATTCTGTTAAGAAAATAAGAAAGGAAGCAAGTTTATTTCTATTTGCTTATTCTGTATTTATTTATTTATTTATAAAAACAAAATGGTGCACATTGAGACTGGTGAGCCTGGGAATCAATTTCTAAAGCAATTAATTCTCTAATTTTTCTTCTGAAATTTATAATTTTAGAGAAGATTTTTTAAAAAAGTATTTAACTGCATATCCAGATTTTTAGGGAGAGTGAACCCTGGATGGGAAAAGGTTGTTTCTCAGAATCTAAGATGGTGCACAGGAATGTACCAGAGTAAGCTGAGAGGGCCAATTATTAGATTTTATTTTAAGTTTTTATAACCAGAAATAAGTAGATATTAAAAATCTCAATTTTTTGTTTTGATAAGTATTAATAATGTGGATCAAATTTAAAAATATATCCTGTGCATACTCCCATTTTGCTCCTGCCCAGTCCCAGCATATAGCAGAGGAGATTAATGAGGAAATTTGACACCATCCCATTAGGTTATCAATTAATAGTTTTAGGTGGTGAGATTGAAGCTTGGTAGAAACTGGATTACTTGCTCAAAGGCAAGTGCCCTCACACAAGTTCACTCAGTTTTGTTTTTCCTTTGGATATTTGATTTGAAATGTCCAAGGGGATGTTGTACCTTGGGGAAAGTTGTTGACAAAGAATAAACATGCCCACAATCCAGAGGCAAGGAAGCAGTCCTTCACATAATATAGCAGGCTTTGCCAGACAGTATTATTCTAAATCATCTAATTTATCTGCCCTCTTTTAGAGATTCGGAATCTGAGGTCTAAAGAAATTGGGACTTTTATTACAATATTTCCATATTACAAAATTTACCTTATAGGAAATATTTTTCATGATTTTCTAAAAATAATACAAAATTCTTAAAATCTGAATTTCTAGAGGCAAGTAGGTGGCATAGTGGATAGAGCACTGGCCCTGGAGTCAGGAGCATCTGAGTTTAAATCTGATCTCAGATTCTTAATGATTCCCTAGCTGTGTGACATTAACCCCACTGACTTGTAGAACAAATAAAAAATTAAAAAAAAACATGAATTTTTAACAAGTATTTCATTCAAGAGAACTTTGAAGGAAAAAATCCATCAAAGCAACAAAAATATCTCATGATTTAAAGAATATTAGATACCCTTTCAACAATTTTTTAATAAAATTTAAATAAGCTATGAAATAAAATTGAAATTTTCCAAAGGAAAAAAAATTCCATCAATCAATATGCTTCATGCTTGCTGTTCCTGTCTGGATTCTAGATTTAATCAGAGAAGAAAATATCTGATGTTGAAACTCTATTCTAAGGTAGTTCAGCAATTTGGCTATAATTTATGATCTTGGAGAGTTACTTGGGGCACTGAGAGGTTAAGTGATTTACCTGAGATCACCCAACTACTACTTATAAAAGGCAAGACTTGACCTTGGGACTTCTTGCTTCTAAGACTGTTTTTCATTATATCATATTGCCTCTCTCAAAATGTCTGGCATTTGAACTTTCAAAGAAATGAGTTTTTCTTCTGAAGTTAGTGCAACTCCATTCCAGATCTATAAGTTAAAAGAAAAAAAAACTTTTCTAGCGGCCATAATTCATTTTGAAAATTTATTAGTGAGAATACAAAATTCTTTCCTAATTATGACTCACAACTTATAATTTCTTTTATTTAAATACAAGAGAATTTAAATGATTTTTGGAAAACAGTTCAAAATGATTTGGGGAGGGGGAAGGAGTTTTCTCTTTCTCCAGTATAATCTAGGGTTTTTCTGCTTAATATTCCATGTGTAACAAAGTAGTCTTGATTATACCTGAGTCGATTATGATTTTCTGTTTTAAAGGCTATTTACATTCATTACGTATTTTTTTATTCCTTTGCTATGTGTTCTTGAGTGTCTACCATGGTCTGTAATTGAAATCTCCTGGATAGCTGCTGATAAAATGTAAGTCTGATAAAAGTGTACTATATATGCCCCAGTCACTCATTGAGTTATCTACTTTCTTCCTTTTGCCAGTCTCTAACCCCATGAAGAGAATGGGTTCCCTTTTCCCCTTGTTATTTAGGATCTTTTTTTTAACTTTCACAATAAAAATTTATACTTCAACAAACAGTTCTATTATATCTAATCTCTCTGTGTGTCTCTCAGTGTCTCTGTGTCTCTGTGTCTGTCTGTCTGTCTGTCTCTCTCTCTCTCTCTCTCTCTCCCTCTCTCCCTCTCTCCCTCTCCAATCCCTTTTTTGCTCAAAATCATCAGCTATGGTTAAATCTAGTTTTGGGGCACTTTAATTCTGTTTCTCATTTTAACTTCACACCAAGATTATATAGTTGCCCTCTTTTTAGAGATGGAAAAAAAAGTAGCTTCTGAAAATCTCTGATATTATCACAGTCAATAAATCAATAATCAATAAACATTTATTTAACACCAGATTTATCATATCACAGTACTAAGCCCTAGTGATACAAATAAAAGCATTAAGACAGTTTCTGCCCTCAAGGAGCTAACAATCCAATGGTGGGGGAGAGTGGAGACAATCTGTAAACAAAAGGTCAGTCCATGGTCTGAGGACAGATATAGTGGCAAATGGAATGTAAAGCTCTTTATTAAAGGAAGGAATAGCAGGGGGGATCAGAATAGACTCCAACTCTGGGTAATTGGGAGAACATACTTTTCATAGGGTGAGTTAACAGGGTACTATGGTTTCCTTGGGGATTTGAGAGTTACTTCTGTGGAGGGTCTAAATTGTTTGGGGTCTCCATGACGGTTGAGAGTTATTTGGGGTTTCTATGAAATGATCTTTAGCTGGTCTCAAGTAGGCAAGAGTGAAAGCCAACATTCTAGCCTTCTTGTTTTAATTTTTATGAATCAGAGTTGGGGGTCAAAGATGGGTTCTTGTGTAATGAAGAGTTAAATATAACTATGAGTTAGGTAGGAGAGCAATTGCACTTGTACTAATCAAAGGAAAGTCCCTTGCCCAAAAAGATCAGGAAAAATGGATTAGATTGTTATCTCTGGACAATGAGGGGAAGAGTTGTGCTAAATCATATCATGGGTTTCTAGCTACAACATAACATACCATTAAGGGTGTTTCTAGCTGCAAAAGGAATTGGGGGAGTCCTCAAGGATAGAGAGATGCTTCATTGGGATTCGAGGGCTCAGTTTTTGGTGACTTGCCTCCTGTTAAGAGAGATGATATAGGGTGTGCAGGAAAGTCATTGGTAGGTTGCAGATTAAAGGAGATAGCAGTTTGATTTAGGGAAACAGGGTGTGAAAGAAGAATTAGACTTTTGATATGATACAATTGATATGCAATAACATTGTGTGAAAGGTCATAGAGAACCTTTGGACAGGGTGCCTATAGATCAAGAGGTATGTGTCCTCAGGCCTGGGCTCTCCTGGTCTTATTAAGAAGAGATAAGTGCATGGAGAAGAAGTGAGGTTTCCCAGCAACAGTACCCAAAGAAGGATACAGAAGGGGTATTGAGCATGCTACTGGGAGTCCGGGTGTGGGTAGAGGATATCATATAAGAAGGTGAGGATGAACCATGAAATGTAACTCCCACTTCATCTAGTTCCTGAGAAATCTTTGTTCATTTGTTCATAGGGAGTTTGTTAGGAAGAACTCCATTACCGTGATCTTTAGGTCTCAAATTTTCTCCATGGGGTTTCAAAGTAGGGATTCCAGGACACTGTAAACAGGAGGGCAGAATAATAATAATGATGATGATGATGATGATGATAATAATAATAATAATAATGTGGAGTTATCATTAGCAGCCAAAAAAAGAGAATGTGAATGGAAAGTAGAATCATGAATAACTAGGAGGACATGACCAAGGGATTTCCATAAGGGTCAATGTATCAATGTCTTTGAAGAATAAAGAGGATGAAAAATAAGGGGACTAGCAAAAGTAGAAACACAGAAGCAATAGGGGGCATTTAGTGGAGATCATCAAAGCCTTTGTTATTCAATTGTTTTAGTGGTATACAACTTTTTAAATCCTATTTGGGTCTTTCTTGGCAGAGATATTTAAGTGAATTGCCATTTCTTTCTCCAGTTCATTTTACAGATGATGAATTAAGGCATACAATGTCACACATTTAGTAAATTTCTAAGACCAGATCTGAACTTAGGAAAATGAGTCTTTCTAATTTCAGACCTGATACTCTCTATTTTTTTTTCTCCTAGCTATCTCTAAAGTAAGCAATATATAGGAAAAATGGGAAGGCATTAGAATTAAGTGTGTTGAGGAAGACTTTCTTCACAAAGAATTTTAATTTCAAACAAAGCATATTGTCCCTTCATTCTTAAAGACAATCAATAGCATCAGCAAAAGATGTCTTCAGTAAAATCACTTTGGTAGCTGAATGGAGGATGAATTGAAGTGAGGAGAGAGTTGAGTCAAACAGGTCTGAAGTAATGAGTGTATATACCAGAGTGATGACTGGGTGAAAGGAGAGAAGGGATTCTATTCAAGAGAAATCTTACAAAGGCAAAATTGACAGAACTTGGAAACAACTTGATAGAAAGATACAATTAGAAAATATAGCCAGACAACTATTTTTGAATTCCAAAACTTACATTCTTTTTACTATATCAGGGTCTCTCATTTACTGTGTATTGTATATGAAGTAAACTTTTCAACAAATAGTCTGTTCCTATTAACATAGTGGAAATATATTATCTGACTTAGAGAAGTGAAGTAGTATACATTTACTGACAGGGAATTCTGGAAAATTTTTAATATTGGTTATATTGAAAAATTTATAGTTTCTTATTTTCTCTATATAAGTATTTTTTAAAAAAAACTAAACTGTTTATTCACAATGCAAAAAAAATAAAACAACAACACAAAGAGCCTTTTATTACAAGGTTGGATATAGGTAAACTGATTCTCTGGAGAGAATGGCATCTGAGCAGTGAGGTCAGCACTTCTCGTCTCTCAGTCTGGACTCCTATTCCATCTTCTGCCACCTCTTCATTTGTTTTTGGCTGGTCCCCGAAAAAAGCACCAATCCACACTTAATGGTTGCCCCATCATATTTTGGTCATTGAGTTCCTCCATGGCAGCCTGGGTCTCTTTGTATGTATTATATTCAACAAGTGTATCCCCCTACTTTGAGGTATCTTGTGGGCCTGTCCAGGTTGAGGTGAATGTTCTTGATCTCCTTATACTCTGCAAACTTCTCATGAATGTCTTCTTCTGTGGCCTCCTCAAAGACCCCAGTTACAAAGAGAATCCAGCCCTCCATGGAATGCAGCTACCTGGGCTTGTCCCTGTCCTGCTCCACCATAATCCTCCCGAATTTGGGGTGGGGATGCTTCCTCTGTAAGGACTAGCAAAGGGTCTCAGAGGAATGGCATCCCAGGCCTTGGCTCCCCTTGGCGACTTTTCCTGGGCCTCACCTGAGCAGAAGCCATGACCCTTGCCTTTCTTGGCCTTCTCCTTCAGTTTATGATATTCTCTGGAGGGAGGGAACAGCCTGGTCAGGGAGGACCTAGGAGGCCTCCCATTCCTAAGTCTGGTGTCCTGGCCCAGTGCAGTCCAGTCATCTGGGCCTCTATATATAGTCTTAATCAACCCATAGAATTATAAAAATAACCTAACATTTGAAAAGCACTTTAAGGTTTTTTATATATTATCTTAAATAACTTTAAAAATAGAGCTGGGAGGTAAATTCCAAATTATATCTCCATTTTCCAAAACCAGGAAGAAAAAGAATTAAATTGCATAAAATGGTAAAGCTGGCAAGTATCTGAAGTAGGATATTAACCCAAGTCATCTTTATTCTAAGCTCAATGCTTTTTGTATCTAGTAGAGACAATACCTTGCTACAGCACGTTCTAATATGATGGCTCAGGAGATTAACTCCTCCTGTTGCAGTAGAGTCCTGAATTTGGAGTGAAGCTGGTGCTATTCTCAGTCTTGCCTCAAATACTTAGCTCTGTGAATCTGAGCACAACATATGATTTCTCTCAACCTCGGCTTTCCTATTTTTAAAAGGGGAATAATAAATAGACCCACCTTCACAATTATTATAAGCATGAAATAACACAGGTAAAGTGCTGTAATAAACCTTAAAGGAATATATAAATGATGACTCTAACTCTTAACTCAATGATTGGTGACACATTTGTATAAACATAGAAGCTTTTAGACTATCTGAAAATAAAATTCTCCATTGTTTGAACCCTACCTTGGGAATATAAAGTTGAAGATATGAAACTGAAAATTGTTTAGTTTTGTTTTTTAAATTCCCCTTCTGTGAGAGTTTAAATTCTTTACCCTTACTAGTTTACTAAGATCACCTCAGGTTATCTGTTCTATAATCAGGTTCTCATACTTCCACCCTTGCTTGTGACTTGTACTTCTATTCTTGTAACTATATCCAAGATCCATAACCCTGAGAAACTTGCTTATCTTAAAGGTCAAATTTATTCACTCTAAACTATTATGGCAATTCCAAATTCTCCAAAAAAGTCTTGTTTATAGTGAAGGATGTTTCATAATGGGAAGTCTGAATGTTATAATACCAAGCTAATATTAAAGGGATATTTAAAAAAAATTTTTTTTACGTTAGCCAATCAGAAGACATACAGTTTATTCAAGATTGTGTGTTTTTCCTTTATTTTTGATACTCTTCTTTTTGACTTTAAAAGAAATCTATTAGCCCTCATTTAGAGTCTTTGAACTATTAAGGATTATTGACTGCTTTTAACGACCAATACAGTTTTGCTAATGAAAGGAACAAGGTTGAAACTTTGTCACCTCAGTTTGAAGAGAGGAGGAAATGGAGTTCAAGGAAAGGATCTTAAGATAAATTTGAGCTCATTTTGTGAAGAATTTGCAAATCTCTCACACTCAGAGAGGTAAGAAAGACTTAAACTTTAAAACACAGGTTAGGTTCTTTGGGAAAGCAGTGAGAAAGTATGTTTCAATAGCAGTAAGAAGAGGGTGGGAGAGTGTGGGGAATCATGCTCCCCCGGAGCTGGCCAATTTCACAGCAAGGCAAGCAGCACAAGTAGTAGACAAGGTAAGTATTAGGGAAGGAAAAAAGAGTAGGAGAGTTTGGAGGATGACATTCCCCCAATGGCAAAGGAGAAGCTCAAGTGAGGAGGAGAAATGTCCATGAGGGGCAATAGCTCATAAAGCACAGAGGAGGTAATGAGAAGTATGTTGATAAGGGATAGTAGGTAAAAGACAATCCTTTTAGGCTAAGGCAAGAAGTCATTATTTTGTTGATATGAGATTTGTCTTTTGACTGGGAGGGGCAAGGTACTTGAATAAAAGTTCATTGATCTCATCTCATAGCCTGACAATGGAATGGAGTGGGTGAAGGGTGGGATACATGGTCAGAACAGAGGGTACAGATTGATAACTATAAAACATTTCTATATCAATTTTCCCCTACTTCAAGTTAGCCTTGATTTTTATCATGATATGGTAGATCATGAAGGGAGTAAGTGAAGCTGAGGGGACTCTTTAGAAGAAAATCTTAGAACTGGATGATTTCACCCAGGGACTTCATTGCCAAAGGGACACCCTGGAGGCTGCACTGCTACTATGTATGATTCATTCCACTTCTTCAAAGGCACATTAGTTGCTCCTAATTAGGAAACCTCCTCAAGAGAAAGGGAAAATATAATGTCTTTCTCTGTCTCCTTTCTCTATCGCTGATTCACTCTCATTCCCCCCTTCTCCATTGCTTAAGAAAATGATAGATTTGTAAGATATTCCTAGAATGCCCTTTGGATATTGGGTACACCTCCCTTATTGTTTGAGAAGCCTGACAGGACCTAGAGAACATTTGAGGGTCAGCTAAATGGTGGCAGTGGATAGAGTATTGGCACTGAGTTCCAATTTGGACTCAGACACTTAATAATTACCTAGCTGTGTGACTTGGGAAAGTCACTAGACCCCATTGCCTTGCAAAAAAACCAAAATAAAACAACAAAACAAGAATCAGAGAACACTTGAATTCAGTAGTCATATAAAGTGAAAGAAAAAAAATTGACCTTGTACATCTTACCATTGGCCTGTAAAATAGAAAATCTTTCAAGATCTGAAATTTACCCTAAGGAGGTCACTTTCATTTACTGCTAATTAATGACTTAATGAACTCTCTGTGTGGTGTCTCTTTGAATCTATAGCTTGCCAACAATATGAAAAGTTGAAGTTGACTTTCTCCTGACTAGCAGGGACTTAATTGACTTTCACATTCCAAGTGAAAGCTTCTTTATTTTTAGGTTTTTTTTTTTGCAAGGCAAATGGGGTTAAGCGGCTTGCCCAAGGCCACACAGCTAGGTAATTATTAAGTGTCTGAGACTGGGGCTAGCCGTCCCTGAAAGCTTCATTTCTATCTGTGCTTTTGTGTTTTGGGAGAGGGAACTGATCTTTCCCTGGCCATGTTGGCACTACAATTGACAGCAGCTGTCCCAATGCTATAAACTGGAATGCTAGGAAGAATCCTCTTTTGGGCTTCTTATGTTTTATTTAGATCTATGAGCTAAGGAATAGGTATGTGATTAGGCTTGGGGTGGGGGGAATCAGTCAAAACACATGAACCCTTGGATAGGTAACCTTAGGGAGTGATTTTTTTTTTTTTTGCAGAACAATCCAGGATATGGCATCTGTATATGTTTAACCACACAAATCCATTAAGTGGACTGGTAAAGCTCTGTTCCCAGTCTGAAAAAAAGTTTAGGATATTTTAAATTAATTAGGAAAAGGACAGAAATATGGTTTCCTTACTGTTTGTCCAAACCATGCTTTGATTGTATCAGTGGATGTTCTGTCTTTGTAATATCTCAAAACTGTAGAGTTTATTTTCAAGAGAAAAAAAAACAATTTTACATGCACTGCTTTAAATGTTTTAGGAATAAAATTTTTTTGTTTGTTTTAAAATATCAGAAAAAAGACCAAAAAAGGGGAGGAAATCAACTTTAGTAAGATTGCAAAGTCAGTTTACAATTTGAACTTTCTTCTTGACTATGAAAGGAGAGAAGTTTGTTTAAATCACAAAGCAATTTGAGGGTGGGTGAAATTTAATCTTTTAAAGTTGTTTAAATATAATTGATGTTAAAAATCAGAAATTATAAATCTATATTCAATTAGGTTCTGAAACTAATTCGTGTAGAACAGTCATTTGTGGTTTCATTCCAGAATATGGAATATTTTTCAATTTCAAAAAAAAATCCTCCTTTACAATTTTATTTTTAAAAGATCTTGCAAAGATTCTAAATATTATTCAGGTCTAAATATGAGTGATCCATGTAATGCACAAATTAAAATGCATTGTTGTCAATAACTAGGAAGCATTTTTTTCCCCAAGAATTGCACAGGTTGGCATGATAAACGTACTGCTGAGTTTAAAGACACAGCTCAGTGTGTCTATGAGAAAAAAAGATAAGGAAAAAAGAAAAATCTATGTCTAAGGACCAGCCAAGATGTTTCTACTATTAGAAAGAAGGTCTTGTTGCGAATAAATATAAAAAGAAGGGGTAGGTTATTTGTGGAATGCATATTGCACAAGAAGGAAGGTCTGGAGGAATAAAGATAACTAATCTTGGTGAATATTAAATATAGATATTGCTTTTGAGATTAATTTTTATGTTGTCATTCAGTATTTTAAATCTCAGTAATATGTTTAGAAATTGGAAAAACAAATTTTTAACTTTCAAGTATATTTTGATCAAGCTATTAGCCTTGAATGCAATCCTTTGAAATTGGTATTTAAACATTTGTTATTATTATAAAACAATTATATAACAAATATTGTTAAGAATCAAAACCTGAAACTCATAATCTGGATATTAGAGAACATTATCAGTATTGTAAAAATGCTATCAACACATTTAATTGAATTTTTTAGAGAAAGGAGGGGAACATTGAATCTACAGAGAAAAATGCATCTAGATTCTGAAAAGTGAATTAGTTTTTTGATTACTGTTTCCCTGGAGAATGAGATTTATGATTTTAAACAGGGAAGAGAGAGGAAAAAGTGGGGAGGAGGTTTGAACATGTTTGTAAGTCAGTAAAAAGACATATTGAAACTACAAATGGCTCTTGAGTGTCTACTGAAATTTCAGGAGCATTTGGCAGCTTTAAAATTATCTGGCTTTTAAACACTGCTTTCACAAAAAGAGAAAAGCTTGTAACTGACTTAAAAGTAAATAAACTTCAATTTGCAAGAATGTTTTGTGAACTTAATTGATTAAGTAAACTAGAAACAAACATCTAAAAGATATAGGCATTTAAAATAGAGAAATCTCAATTCATTTGAAAGTAAAGTATTTTAAAATCATGTTTTTAAATGCATTCAGAATAATTAAGAACAATACAATTTTTAAAAAACAAAATTACATTAAGTGCTTTACTAAAACAAGAATTACTATTCTGATTATTAGTAAACTGGCGACTTAAGATATTGTTAAAATGACTGTGGATATTTTAGAATTTTTTGGAATAAATTATTTTCCTTAAATTTGGAAGTTACCAAAAGGTGCCATATAAGGCCAAAAAAGAGAGTGTTCTAAAGACTAGCATACAGCGTTAGATTTTTTCCTTTAGAACTTTGCTTTCAATAGTTCTTTCTTTGTTATTGCTGATCTTCTAATTTTCTTTTAACATGAAAAGGTCTGTATACTAAGTACAATTTTGTTTTATTAATTTTATGAGTCAATTAACACTACTATTGAACAAAATATTAATTTTCAAAATTATTAATAAATACTGAAAATCCAAAGATAAAGTTCAGTTAAATTAGGTATATTGAAATTGAGAAACTCTTTCCTGCTAGCAATTATAGAAGTTTATTAACTCAGTTTGCTTTAATTGCTATCCTGACTGTATTATAAAGAAAAACCAAAACTAAACTAAAAAAGTTGTTTTTAAGGAACTCACAGTCTAATTGATCCAACAAAATAATGATTGAAAACTAACTGATCTATTCACATGATTGGGTAAAATTCATCGTTTGGGTATACTATATCTGATGACCTTCTATAGGAAGCTCAACATGTTCATAAACTTTAGCTGATATCTCCCATTAGTTAATAAAGTGAATGAGTTTTAAACACTATATTTCTTTAACAAGTCAATAGAAATTCCCTTATTTCATATTAACCTCCTTTTGATCAAATTAGGGAATAGTGAGGAGTAGGAGAGGTATTCAAGAATCCCCTGGTAATTAAGTCAATTAACATTTATTTTAGGTTTTTGCAAGTCAAATGGGGTTAAGTGGCCTGCTCAAGGCCAGGTAATTATTGTGTCTGAGACTAGATTTGAATTTAGCTACTGCTGACTCCAGGGTGGTTTCTCTATCCACTGTGCCACCTAGGCACCCCCAAGTCAATTAAAATTTGAAAAATGTACTTAGAGACTATTTACAAAGCAAAATAGAAACTCTAGGTCCCAGAGTGCCTGTGAACCTCCACTCCAAACTTCTTATCCAATCTCTTCCAGGAATTTCTTCTTGCTTTTCCATACCTTGTCCCCCACTCCCCTACTTTAGGGAAGGAGGAGAGTTAACCTTCTTTGTTTGGAAATGCCTGAGGTGACAGGATAGTAGTATATAAGACCAGAACGAGCATACATCTAGCAAGAAGTAACTTTAGCTTTAGCTGTAGCCTTCTTTAGTGCGGCTGACTTGGTGAATTATCAATAAATGTGACTTTAACTTAATTCAGTTTTGTTCTTCCTAAAGTCAAAAAATTCCCTACTTTTGGGGAGTTTCCCCCAATAGTTTCTTCAGTAAATATTCAGGCATCATTTTTTAATTTTTAAAAAGTGAATTCAATTCATTTTCATATAGTTAAAATGAGAAGAGTTAAAGTTGATATTTATTTATAGTCAGTGTACGATCTCTGATACAACATTAAAAGGTTCCAAAGCATTCAAGTTTTTTAAAAGAATAAAATCATCAATATCTGGTTCTCCTTTGATAATGGAACTGGGGAGAGTAGATCAGGTGATGAAGTTAGAACCAAAATTTTAACCATTGTGGAAATTTCTAAGCATGCATCACAATAATTATTGTCATAACAAAAACATTAATATAAATAACAAAAATTCAAATTTATAAAATTTTATGAATGTTAATTTACTTTGAGAATTGCTAGGGATTTTTTGTTATCCATAGATTCACTGATTTTGTTGCTGTAGATTTGTTTCTTGGGTTCAGTTCTGCCCTGTGTTGAATCGTGACACAGACTTGGGAATACAAGGTTTGGAAAGAAAATAGAGATTTATTAAAGCAAATTACAGCATATTAAAAAAATAATAATGGGGCAGCTAGGTGGCACAGTGTATAGAGCACTGGCCCTGGAGTCAGGAGTACCTGAGTTCAAAACCTACCTCAGAAACTTAACAATTACCTAGCTGTGTGGCCTTGGGGAAGCCACTTAACCCCATTGCCTCACACAAAAAAATAATATTAGAAAAATTGAAAAGAGTTTAAAGAGAAGACCACATGATTTGCTGATTGAATTATCCAGGGCAGCTGGCCAGGGTTCAGCAGGAGGCTGGAAGGTAAAAGAGGATGAGTCCCTATCTTGGACTCCTTAAATTCTCTCCCAGAGTCCACGGGAGGGGGGTGGTGACCTGGGAGTGACCCAAGTAGTCATTGGAAATTTTACCTTTGGGGTAGAGGTCTCTTTTTGGAGAGTCTTGTGATTTTCCAGGGCCTGTGCTCCCTGGCTGCCCCACCAGAAAACAAGCAATCCAACTCAGATTGAAGGTAAGACCTTCAGGTGTGACCTAAATTCGATGATAAAGGAAGAAGGAAGATTCCATTTACAATGCAAAGAAAAGATTTACAATGTTTGTCTCCAACTGATTTTATTACTCCCATGGCCAGGTTTCTCTGCATCATCTTCCCCTCTCAAATTATTAAGGACCCAGATTCTTCTGGGGAATTGGAATGAAGCTCCATCTTCTGGAACTTCTTCAAGTTGAGAAGGGGCATAGCAGTCTCCCTATTTAACCTAATCTAACCTAACCTAATCTAACCTCACCTAACCTATTAGGGGTCCATTTGGAGAGGGAATATTCTGCAGGCAAAACTTAATTAAAGTAGCATCCAAACGGTTTGGGCAATCAGGATGAGATAGAGACTGATGTTCAGTCAAGGTCACTAGTTGTAGAGGCTGATGTTTGACCAAGGTAACTAGCTGTAAGCCTGTTGCTTGAATCCTAGAGGAGACAAATTTGACAAGTAGTTTAAATAGGCAAGGACCAAAAAGGAGAATAACAGTTATTATAAGTAGATCAAGGAACTCAGCAAGGAGAGTAACCAGGAGCTCCAGAAAGAACCAGAGGAAGAGGACCTCAAAATAGAACAGGGATCTTGCATCCAAGATGTTTCTTGTAGCATTTTCTTGGTATAGATTTCGAGTTTTGAAGAATCTGACTTAACCCTAAGCCAGGAGAAATATAAGCGAAAAGATAAAAGATAATCAGTAATAACATAATGTGTTTGATTTAAGGACAGTGAGGATGAGAATAAGAATATGCTTAGTTATATGGAGTACAAAGTATCCACAGACACTTATCTCCAAGGTGCCTCAGGAGGTCTTCTTAAACAGATACTTCAAGTCTTCCAGTGGCACAAGAGTATGTAGGGGAGGAACAGGTTTAATTCTATAACTTCTAGAAAGGTGAGTCCAGCTAGGGAGACCTTCCAATTTCACTGCTGTTGGGGTAGAGAGAATGACTCGATAGGGTCCCTTCCATTTCACCCCCAGCAGATCTGCTCCCTGAGCCTTCCAGGACTCTAAATTTACCATATCCCCTGGACTTACAAGAGAGACTTCCCTAGAGCCATTGTCTTCAGCTTTGGGCAGATACTTATTAGCATACCCAGAGAGAGCTGTACTAACGGCGTTTAGTTGTGTGGCAAACTGTGTAACTAAGTGTTGCTCTGGGTCTACAAGAATATCTGATGTCAGGAATGGTCTGCCATATAACAACTCAAAAGGGCTAAGCTTAATGTTTTCCCAAGGAACAATATGAACTTTCAACATTCCTATTGGAAGAATCATTATTCAGTCTCCCTTGGTTTCTTGGCACAGTTTAGCTAAGGTGTGTTAGAGAGTGCCATTCATCATTTCTACCTTTCCTGATGGTTAAGGATGCCAAGCTGAATGAAGCAAGTATGTGATGTTCAAAGCTCTAGCTACTCCCTGAGTTACCTGAGAGACACAAACAGGGCCATTATCACTCTGCAAAGAGCAGGGCAGACCGAAGCAGTGGATTATCTCCTTCAAAAGGACTTTGGAGACTTCCTGAGCTCTCTCAGTTCTACTAGGCCATGCCTCTACCCAAGAGGCGGGGATGTCCACCAAGTCAAGGAGGAACATAAAGTCTCAACAAGGGGGCATATAAGTGAAGTTGAATTGCCAGATGTCCCCAGGATAGATATTTCTCTTTTGAACAGGTTTTAAGAGGGTAGGCCTAATCCCACCCTCAGGGTTCACTTGAGCACAAATGGAGCAGGCTCTGTAGACTTGGCTGACAGTTTCCCTTAACTTGTGGCCTGTAAGAACAAATGTTTTCAGAGAATAAAGGGCATCTCTTCTCAAGTGGGTGGCCTGGTGTAATTCAAAGAGGAGTTTCCACTGACTCTCTCCTGGGATGAGAAGTTGGCCTGAGGTTGCTTGATACCACCCAGGGTGGAGAGTATAACCCCTGTCCTTGGCTAAAGTTTGTTCCTGAGGACTATAGGAAGGGGAGAAGGATTCAGATAACTGTGAAATTAAAGGGACCAATGTTGTAGACTGACAGGCTGCTTGCTTGGCCACTACATCAGCCAGCCTATTGCCCACAATTATATCTGAGTCACCTGTCTGATGACCTTTGTAAAATATGGCTACAATCAACTCACCTTTCTGAGTAGAAAACCCAGGTGGGAGAGGTTTAACTTCTACAGTATCATAAAGGTTGACAACTGCATATCCTGATTTTCTCTCTCCATTTAAAATAAAACTTGACCCATCTGTATACCATTCCTCTTCTGGGTTAGTAAGGGAGGATGTCCTTTAAGTCAGGTCAAGTGGAATACAGAGTCTAAGGTTTCCTCACAGTCATGAATTAAGCTACCAGCTGATGGATTGTCAGAAGCAAGGATGCCAAGTTGAGGCTGTGGCAGACCCTGAAAGTTAGATCAGTTGTGTCTAATAGAAGGGCCTGGTATTTAGTGAGCCTACCACCTGAGAGTCAATGATGGCCTTTTTATTTCCAAGATACTCTGTACTCTGTGGGGAGTAAAGACCTCCAGAGACTGGTCTAGAGTGAATTTGGTAGCCTCTTCTATTGGAAGGACTGTGGCTGCAAGTGCTCAAAGACATGCTGGCCATCCCAGAGCTACCTGATCTATATGCTTTGAGAAATAAGCCACCGGTCTCAAATCTGGATCCATTGTCTGAGCAAGGACTCCTAGGCCCTGACCTCTCCTCTCATCTATTTACAGAATGAAGGGCTTAACTAGGTTTGGCAATGCTAGTGCAAGAGAACTCAGTATATCTTTTAAGGTCTCTAAAGCCTTTGCTTGATCTGGACCCCAATCTAAGGGCAGATTGTCAGGGCCCCCTATTGCATTATAAAGAGGCTTAGCTATTCCCCCCCCAATTAGGTATCCAGATTCTACAAAACCCACAGATACCCAAAAGGACACACAATTCCTTCTTAGTGACCAGGGAAGGGATAGATAGAATTCTTTGTTTTCTTTCTGTGGTGAGAGAATGAGAATTGGGGGTGAACTCATGGCCCAGATATTTATTGGTTTGAGAGGCTATTTGAACTTTGTTCACTTGGACTCTATATTTTCTTGATCCTAGGAAATTTGGAGGTTGGGAACCAACTTTCAAAGCAGATTCTAGAGTTGGACTACAGATCAAAATATCATCAACATACTGGATTATGGTGCTGTCATCTATCTTTAAGTCTCTTAAATCTTTTCCTAATACTTGACCAAAAACATGGAGCCTGTACCCGAATCCTTCTGGAAGTACAATCCATATCAGTTGCTGTGGAGCTAATCTCCCAGGATTTATTCATGCAAAAGCTAAAATATTTTGGGAATCTTTATGCAGGAGGATACAAAACAATGTGTCTTTAAGGTCCAAGGTGAAAAACACTGAGCATTCCCTGGTATTTGAGTGAAAATTGTGTAAGGATTTGGAACAATGGAATATATGGGATTACTGCTTCATTTATAAATCTCAAGTCTTATATTAAGTGAAATTCTTCATTAGATTTCTTAATTTCAAATATTGGACTATTATAAAGAGAATGACAGGGCGTTAGACAGCCATATTGCAGAAATTTGTCAATTAAGGACTGCAATCCCTTTCTTATTAATTATGTTTAAGAGGATATGGAGTCCTATAAGGGAAAGAGTTAGGGTCCTGAAGGTGGATTGACATTGGAATGGCATGGGTTGCCTTTCCTGATACACTTATATTACAGACCTCAGCATCTTCCTCTTCCCAGACTTCTGAGGGAATATGAGATGGTCTGTTTAATAGAGGAGGCTTAACAAGAGAATGGAGTTCCCAGATTTACCATCAAATCCCTTCCCAATAAGGGCGACTTCCAGAGGGGGACTCACATGGCTGATGCCTCCCTTCCATGGCAACATTGGCAGAAGCCATGGAACTTTTTCAGGATATGTCTAGAGGGACATTCCTGGAAGGTATGACCTGTGCCATTACATTGAAAACAGACCATACATCCAGGGGACTATCCCCAGCTTGACCCAAGTCACAGATCAAGGCAGTTTGTTTTTTGTTGACATCTGTCAATAATTATGTCTTTTCTTTGGCATGAAGATACTTCTCTTCTGCTAAGGTTGTATCTCTATTATAGAACACATCAAATGCCACCTCCAGCAATTTGGGCATAGGTGTTTGGGGGCCCAAGTCTAACTTCTTAATTTTCTTACTTATATCTGGTGCAGACTTACTGATAAAATGCATGCCTAGGATGACATTCTGCTCAAAAGAAGTTGGGTCTGAATTAGTATATTTCTTCATTGCCTACACTAGTCTATTATGAAAAAGGGCTGAATTCTCCTCAGAACCCTGAGTTATTTCCTTCAATCTGTCAT
This sequence comes from Macrotis lagotis, assembly GCF_037893015.1. Taxonomy (NCBI): domain Eukaryota; kingdom Metazoa; phylum Chordata; class Mammalia; order Peramelemorphia; family Peramelidae; genus Macrotis; species Macrotis lagotis. The sequence goes on along the minus strand of NC_133660.1, from coordinate 142,252,737 downwards.
AATTTACTGATTTTTTAATTCTTTTCATTCCTTCTGCCAAACAAGATATCATATGATCTCCCTTTTCTCTGTCCCTATTGGTTTGAAAATCTCATCTGGCATCAGTTACTGGAAATGATGTGACCCCAAGGGGAACCTGTTTGGCTCTCTTCCCCAGAGTCTGCCTCTCTTTAAGCTAAATTCCAAATCCTCCATTTCTATTCATCTGAGCAGCAGGTAGAAAGATTATATGTACATCTCTCCAAGATAGTTTATACTGAAGAGAAATCTTTCTTAACTCCTCAGCAAATTTCTGAGCATTCTGTGAATAAAGCCCTAATTTCCTTTTTATCGGACTCAAATTTATCATTGAAAAGGGAACATAGACACAAGTTATTCTTCCCTGAGCATCTGGGATTTCCCTTAAAGGGGCACAGTTGAGCAGGAATCTCTCTATGGTTTGGAGTAGAGAGACTAGGAATGTCTGGGTTATTTAGAGAAGGAAGGTCAAAAGAAGGAGCCAGAGGCTCAGGTGGGTTAAGGAAAGGTGAGGGTGAAGGAGGGTTGGGGTGAGGGGCTGGGGTGTCAAAGGAACAGGGGAAGGCTGAGTGGGGGAATGACTGTTGGGGTTGGAGAGAGAGAAAGAGAGAGATGGGTGAACCATGGATATGGGGGGTTGTGTTTGCTGGGAAACTGGGGTCACCAGAGGCATGGGAGGAGGTGACTTTTGGAGAGGTAAGAAAGGAACAAACCATCTCCTAGTTTGAGAAGGATTCAGTTCAAAATTTAAATCTTTTAAATCAACCCCACGAATTGGAATCAGTTTGGCTTCATGCCTGGAGGCAAGTTTCCTTTTGGCTGAAATTTCTAAACCTTAGGTGGGGAGGTTTTGTCCTCTTTCTCTTTTAGGAGCATAAGGAGGGGGAGTTTCCAGTGCTTTAGCTAAGGCTTCTCAGGCTGGATTGTAAGGAACACTAGATTTTGACATAAGAGTGTTTAAGGGACCTGGATCTGGACTTGAAGGCCTAGGAGTTGGGGGATGGGTTAACATTTCAAGCCAGAAGAACTACTCCGGGGTTCTGGTAGAGCTAGAAAAGCTACTGGATTTTGAGGTGCAGCTGGAATTGGTGTAGCTGCTAGCATTAGATCATAGAGAATGTCTATCTGTTCTAAGTTTGTCTCACTTACTGGGGATTTTGTCACTAATAATTTAACTTTTTTGATAAGATCTTAGTGACTTGATAATGCTATAAAAGCTTGAACATAGCTAGCTTCTGCTATCCCCCCCTGTCCTTCTATAAAATTTGTATAATTCTTTGATCATGTCACACTGCAGAGTGCCATCAATTGGCCAGTTTTCATCTCCTTTAAAATGATATCTGGGGGGGCAGCTAGGTGGCACAGTGGATTGAGCACCAACCCTGGAGTTAGGAGTACCTGAGTTCAAATCCAACCTCAGACACTTAATAATTACCTAGCTGTGTGGCCTTGGGAAAGCTACTTAACTCCATTTGCCCTGCAAAAACCTTAAAAAAAAAAAAAAGATGATATCTAAGCCAATCCTGTGTGCAGAATTTATTAAGATATTTCTTTTTTAAAACCTGCAAGTCCAATTCCTTCTAATGAGATAGCACCTGACCCAGAGGAGATGTTTTTGGTACAGAATAAGTTTTTCCAATGTTTAATTCTCCATACTTCTAGAGAAGGAAACAGCATATCAATTGGATCTGTCCTTCCTAATGACCCACATTCCACAATGGGATAAAACAAACTCAGACTGCCTCTCTCTGCTGTCTGACTTCAACAGCACTGGGAAGGCCCAAATTTAAGGGGGCTGAGACACTAGGTCTATATTAATCTCTAAATATCTCAACCTATACCCTTTCTCCAGAGGGTATGCAGGGAACAACACACAGAGGAAGGAGAGCGAAAGATACAATAATTTTCGTACTTTCCGAAAAATCTAGGTTCTAAAAAGGCATGTGCTTTTCACCTATGAATCTCAATCTAGCTTCCCAAGTCTGAGCAGAGTCTTATCCCTTTGTGGTCACCAAAATGTTGCTGCTGATTTGTTTCTTGGGTTTGTTTATGCCAACAATGAATCACAACTCAGACTTAGGAATACAGGTTTTAGAAATAAAATAGAAATTTATTAAAGCAAGTTACAACATATTAAGAAAGTAATAGAAAAGTTTAAAAGAGTTTAAAGAGAAGACAACATGGATTGCTGATTGAATTGGGCAGGCCAGCAGGCCAGGGTTCAGCAGGAGACTGGAAGGTCAAAGAAATTGAGTCCCTTCCTCAGACTCCTTAAATTCTCTCCCAGAGTTCATGTGAGAGAGTCATGACCTGGGAGTTACCCAAGTCCCACATTGAAGGTTTTGCCTTTGGGGGAGAGGTCTCTTTTTGGGTGGTCTTGGGTCTTTCCAGGGCCTGTGCTCCCTGGCTGCTCCACAAGAAAACAATGTAATCCAAATCAGATTGAAGGTCAGGCCCTCAGGTGTGACCTAAATTCGATGAAAAAGGAAGAAGGAAGATTCTATTTACAATGCAAACAAAAGATTTACAATGTTTGTCTCTAACTGATCACAGTACTCCCATGCCCGGTTTCTCTGCATCAATTTGAAGTTGGAATGGACTTCTAACTTCAAATAGTTATATTTTCTTATTTTGGAGAAGATGAAATTTAAATCGGGTATAAGAGGTGAAGAGATCAGTTGGAGACAAACTTTGTAGATCTTTTGTTTGAATTGTTAAGGGTATCTTCCTTCTTCCTTTATAATCTAATTTAGGCCACACCTGAAGACCTGACCTTCAACCTGATTTGGATTGCATTGTCTTCTGGTAGGGTGGTCAGAGAGCAGGCACTGGAAACACCCAAATGAGACCCCTCCCTAAAGGGCAAAATCTCCAGTGTGGGACTTGGATCATTCCCAGGTCACCAGCCCTCCCATGGACTCTGAGGGAGAATTTAAGGAGATTGAGGAAGGGGCTCCCTCTCTTTGACCTTACAGACTCCTGCTGAAAACCAGATCAATCAGTAACCACGTGATCTGCTCTCTAAACTCTTAACTTTTCTATCATTTTCTTATGTGTTGTAATTTCTTTTAATAAATCTCTATCCTCTTTCCAAAACTTGCATTCCAGAGTCTGAATTGCAATTCCTAATTGGGGGAGTTATTGAACTCAAGAAACGAGCCAGCAGCTGCATAATGAAGTCTGAATTCACATACACAGTAAATACAGGATTCAAACACAGGACTTCTACATACAAATTCATCACTCTTTTTTCTGCAACCTTGTGATTTCATTAGTTTGGGAAAGAGGATTTGAAATAAGTGTTTCTTTGCTTCAAGACTGAAATTTGATTCTTTATTTTATGATGCTTCTATACAAAGATGTAAAGAGAATTGATCTCATACAAAGACAAAAGCCAACCTAGATAAAATCCAGTTTCTATCATCAATATACTTACATTACAGAGATGAGTACCAAAAAGAAAAGATCCAATCAAAGTCCAGGACAAACTTCTTGAAAAAGAAAGACCAATTTTCCCCAGGAGAGATCACAGAAGAGGCTTCATGAATCTGAGTAGGAACTTTATACTGGAGACTTTCACACTGGGTGAAGAGATAGTATTCCTGGAAGGAGTAAATAGGGAATAGTTTTAGTAAACACAAAGAAAGAAAGCAGGAAACATTAAGCGAATGAAGGAATTAAATATTAAATAGTATCTGTTCTAGGCATGGTACCAAACTTTTTTACAAACCCCAAACTTTTTACAAACCCTCAGCATGTAAGGCACATGCTTTCCCTAAAGGACAAACTTTTGTATCTTTGACTTATGTATATATTTCTAGGCTACCATCTTCAAGGTCCCCTCTCCTTGAATTCCTTCAACTCCCAAACTCCACAGGGGTAAGGATTTAACTTCAGATAATTTTTTAGACTTTCACTTTATACTTAACTATGTTTTTTCTAAACATAGATTATGAATGTATTTATCATGTACACATACAATTTATTTAATATTTATTAATATATATTAATTTTAATATTTAATAAAATTTAACATTTTAATATACAAATATATTTACATAAATATATTTAAAATATACTGAAATGTAGAGTTAGAATGGGTTCAAATAAATTCACTCGTTACTTTTTAATCATTTTTATTTTAATTTAATATTTTTTTAAATTCCTATGGGAATTGTGAAGACATTCCAAGCTTGTCAGATAATTTTATTTCTGAAGAAGCAAAAAAAAAAGAATTTGTTCCAGCCTGGAGGTATCTGGATACTGCTCAGAAACATCAAATTTAGGCTTTCTAAACTCCAAAAATCCAGAAGATCAAAATTTTGCAAGTGAATTGTAAAATAGGCATATTCTTTCTTACTATTGATCCTCAGGTAGTTTTCAAACTCTTGATAAGACTCACTGAGAAACCAGTCAACTTTTCACTGGGATTGCATTTTATAGGATACTCTTTCAATTCAATTCAATTCAGCAGGTTCAAATATTTACTAGTTTCAAACATAAAAACTTAAGCCAAATTAAAAAAAAATAAAAACAGTATGTTTTCTAGGAGGTAAACTGTACTGGGAAAAAATATATACATACATAAGGAAATACAAGTTACATAAAGAACAAATCCTAAAATAGGGTATGGTAAAAAAAAAATTAATATTCAATTTTCAAATGAGATGATTTCTAAATTGGCCTTCATGAAAGTTTATTTCTTTATGAATATAAGAACAATTATATATATGTATATATATATATATATATATCAAGCTTAACTATACAAGGTTAGAAAATTGGTAGTGCATAGATCTGCAAACAAAAGGTCAGATTCTTTGATATGAATAATGCTAGATAGAGTAGAAGAAAAGAGTTTGGTTCTTTGAGGTCAGTGACCAATCCTAGCTCATTGTCTTGATCATAATAGAAAATTAATAAATGTTTGTTAGATTTAATAGAGTTAAATTACCTGTCTATGTAGGTGTTGTAGTGGAGAGAACACTGAGCTTGAAATTAGGAAGACATGTTCATTAGTTCAAATTCAGTCTTCAGACACATAGTAGCTGTATGCCCATCTGAAAGTGACTTAATCCTGTTTGCCTCAATTTCCTCATTTGTAAAATGATCTGGAAAAAGAACATGGAAATCTACTCCATTACTGAAGATAGGTAAATAGGATTTAGCAAAGGGGTATTTAAAGGGTTCATTTGGAGTGAAAAACACCATTCTGACTCAGGGAGGTAAGGAAGGCTTAGATTTTAATTCACAAATAGTTTACAAGTTACTAAAAAAGTACATAGGATACTACAAAAAGATTACAGATTAAGTTCTTTATATAAATAGCAAGATAATGAATTGCTTAAAGGACAGATGATTAGCAGAAGTTGATGTTAAAAAGTTAAAGTGATTAAAAGGAAAAAGGAAAGAGGACAACAAGCAGTTGATGCCATGTAAGCACTTGAATTGGATGGGAGTGAGGGAGTGCAGTGCTAAATCACCAAACTCACTTTCTTCTCTAAAGTCATCTGAATCCGGTGGTCTGATATGAATCAGGGTGACTGAAGATGGCCCTATATGTGAGACATCTGGGTCAATTGACTTGCCCAAGGTCACACAGTTAGTAAATTTCAAGTGTCTGAATTTGGATTCCAATTCTAGTTCTCCTGACTCCAAGGCTAGTGCTCTATGAACTGCATCACCTAGCTGTCTGATGGTTCAATAGATAGAACACTGGTCTTGGAGTCAGGAGGTTGGAAGTTTGAATCCAGACTCAGACTCTTCACACTTGCTGTGGGAACTTGGACAAATGACTTAAATTTGATTGCCTTGCATTCAGGGACATTTCCAATAATCCTGATTTGTATCAGACCACTGGAGCCAGATGTCTTTTGAGGAGGAGAAAGGGAGATTGGTGACTTAGCACAACTTCCCAGTGTGAGTATAGCTGAGAAAAAAAGGGTTGTCTCCTGAGAGGGAGAACTTAAGAGAACTCCAGAGAGAGCTGGGTGGAAGTACACTGAAATACTTTTCTGGTGGGTGGGGCAAGGTGTAGTCTCCATGTATATGCCACAGGGGCAGTTTTCAATGAGTGGCTAAGACAGTACTCAATTTTTATAAGTTTCAGTATACAGCTAAGACTTCTCCTGACCCAAATGGTGTGATCGAAAAGAAACAGAGAATAGCTCTGTATCCAAAGAGTTTTTTTTGTCAAGATCATCAGATGAGGTCAGTAACAATCAAACATAGCAAATAACTGAACAACAACAAAAATAATAACTGCTAATTAAACAGTCAATTAATTTTTGTTTCTTATCCTTAGATTGAGCATCTTTATTTACCAAATGCAAAACTAACATGGCAGAAAAATAACTTAATTTTTTAAAACTGAATTCTGCTACTCTTTATTCATTCTTCTAGTGTTTATTATATTTACTAACCATGTAATTCATTATTATATAGTTGGAAGTACAAAGTATTTATTGCTTAAAATAAAAAAAAAATGAGTTGAGCTCTCTCCATAAATATAAAACAAACAAAAAGCACAACTTTTCAGGGCCATTAAAAAGGGCTTTAATCAAATACTAACCTCTTTTATCTATAATAATAACAATAATAATGATATCATTATAAAACTTCAATGCAATGTCTAAGTTTTGCATTGAGCTGTAATATTTACTAAGCACTTAGATCATATTGACTTATTAGAGTTTCCCAATAATTCTATGTATTGATGAACTCCATGAGTTTGACCTTAATCAAGAATTGAACTAAACTAGTGTTAACCTCTTGAGTTTGTCCTAATAAAGGACAAACCTTAGCCTCCAAAGTTTGATCTCAAGAAAGAACAAACAGAATTAGTTTTATATGCATTTTTATTAAATTCTCTAAACTTGTTGATTACACATGCTTAGATGTCTCTAAGCTAGAAAACCAGACCCCCAAAATGGAGTTTTAGAAAGGGATTCTTATGCAATTACTCTAGCAGAAGATAGGATTTAAAAAGTTGCTTCTGACTAGTCCATCAAGGGAGTGACATTCAGCTAGGGATGGAACTCAATATCAGCATCTTATTAGCTAAATGGAATGTCCTCTTCCAATTCAAGACTTTTGTACCTTATCAGTTATACTAAAAACCTACTCAGAACATCTGAATCTTCCTCACTTCAGGATATCAGTGACCATTGATAAATGGGGAGATTCATATTTGTTATTGAAGAGAGAAAAACAGGAAAAATTTATATTTATTTTGTTGTTGTCAACAGTACCCATGAATATTATCCCCAATTAAAACTCAAAGAGTATCAATGATTTGAATTCAGATCTCCCCTATGGCAAGATTTCTTTCTTTGCTAAGACTGAATTTGTCTCCAGTTATTGACAAGTTGATCTGGAATTCAGCAGTCCCAAAGGAACCTGCAATAATTTACTGATTGACTCATGACATCACAACGTGGTTTCTCTCCCTAACAATATAATATTTTTTTTTTCCTCTTTTGGTATTACTACTGTTCATGATTCTACTACAGACTTCCTTTAGATTTCTTTTTTCTTTTTTGGTATTTGCAAGGCAATGAAGTTAAGTGACTTGCCCAAGGTCAGACAGCTAGGTAATTATTGTCTGATGTTAGATTAGATCTAAGGTCCTTCTGACTACAGGCCTGGTGCTCTAGCCACTATACTACATAGCTGCCTCCTTTTAGATTTCTTGATGCCATCTAGAACACCTATGGAATTACTAATGGAATACATAGAGTATTAATTGCTTATCATTTACTTTCATTATATAATCATTTTATTTTTTTCTTGGGCCATATCTTTCTGACAACATCCTTTTATACCTCAGGACAGAGACATGCAGTGATGGGATAGTAGGTAAGGCAAAGCTTTTATTACGAAAAGTTGAACTCAAACACCTGGCATATGCTCAGTGTATAGGTCAGGTGTATACACTCAACACTTCACAATCCTAGGTAAGGCTCTGGTTCTCTTGGTTCCCCCTCATCACAAGTCCCTGCCTGAGGCATAATACCATATATATATATATATATATATATATATATATATATATATATATATATATGCATATATGTACATTTATATGTATACATATATATATGTATATGTACCATGCTTACACCTTCCTGTATCTCTCAATTTACCAAAGAATGTTACTAAAATTCAGTTTAGATACTGTAATATATTATACATCTAATAATTATCCAACATGAATAGAAGAACATTGTTAAAGGATAGATCTTTTTCAAGGATTCAAGGAGAAGCTTTGGGTTATTAAAAGAATTGTACTGTCAAATTCTGGAAATACTTGAAAATTCCAGATAATGAAGAAGCTTTTTTGGGCTTCTATATCTAAATGATATTAATGGCAGTTTGTTCTAAAATAAACAACATAAATTATTTTCTAAATAGTCATTTCATTGGAGGAAGTTACTGCATATGAATACAAATAGTTCTTATTTCATAGCAACTTTTTCAGTAATTTAAATATATTTGACATTTTATTTATTGCCACAGATAAATAAATAAATCTCCCTTTATGAATGATTGTGATCCTTCTAAGGCTTGTTATATTGTCTTTCAATGTTGGAGTGTCCAAAATATGCATTATTCTGTGGCTAATCTGAAGACGATCATCTCCAATATAGCTAGTCTAGTCCTCTTCTCCATAGATGACTGGCAACCTATAGCACTTTTTTCAATTGTTATTACCCTTTTTAATGCAAGACTTTCCTATACCAGCCACAGTGAAATGTGAGAGGAGGACAATTGTGTACAGGTAAATATTTAACAATTTGATCTTCAAAAAAAAAAGTACACATGACACACTTTAATCTACATTTATTTTATTTTATTAATATTTTCTCACTCATTTTTTAAGTCCATATAGCCAATAAAACAAAAAAGGCCTTGATTTGAAGTGTTTGAAGATTTATTAGAGTATATGCTCCAATCAAAAAGTAAACAATTACCTCAGTAGTTATTGAGCAGGTTTCAGCACATGTCTCATAGAGGAGTTCAAAAACAGCACAGACAACTTTATGAGTAACATAGAATCTCAGAGCTCTACAAATAAATGGAATGTTTGGAGATAATATCTGTGTTTAAACATTTTCCAAATATAGAATTAAACTAGCTGAGTTTTAAGTTAGTAAAGAAAATTTCCATTCATTAATATCATAGTTTAGCAATTTTATTTTTTATAAAAGTTTCAATCAGTTATCTGTGAATGTGGCAAAATACATGGGAGAGTGGGGAAAATATATATTGCAGTAAAATCAAGATCTTATTTCTTGATATATACATATATATATATATATATATATATATGTTGTACAAATCATAGCCTTATTTTAAAAATACATATTCACAGCATCATTTCATATTATTAAACATTAAATGATGCTGCTTTGAATCACTGGGTCTATATTAGAAATGAAAACTCATTTATTTTTGCTTATATCAAATATTTGATTCAATCAAGAAAAAAAATGTTGGAGAATCCTAAATAGCTAGAAATTTATTCATGAGATTCTAGTCTCCAACTCTGTTGTATAGTTAGCATCATAGAGCAATAGAGTCATAAAAGACTTGAGAATTTAATTAACCAAAAATTCAGCAAATCCCATTAAGAAGAGGAAGAAACTTTACAGATTATCTTGAGCAATCTTTTCATTTAAACATAAGAAAATTGGAGCTTAAAAAGAGAACTGCTAACAGGTATCTTTTTAATTATCAAAGATGTAGTTTGTCTTTTCTTAGAATGATAACTTTTTAAAATGCTTTTTAATTTAATTTTTTCCAATTACATGCAAAGATAGTTTTCATCATTCATCTTTTTGTAAACTTTCAAGTTTAACATTTATCTATTCCCTCCCTCTCATTCCCTCTCCCCATGAGAATGACTAATCTGATATAGGTTATACATGTATAGCCATGTTTCACATATTTCTATATTAGTCATGATGTGCAAGAAGAATGATAACTTTTTATAAAGTAATCTCTATCTATCTATGGATCTATCTATACTCTAGTCATTTTTCTAATTTCATGATTGAGGCAGTTTTTTAATACATGATATCTTTGAAATTGCTGTTGTTAGTTTCTGTAAATTTAGCACTACATGATCAAGAAATTGAAAAAAACCCAACCCATTTATTTCTTTGCTGGATTATTTGAAATTTAGCATTAGGGGACTTCCTGGGTGGAGCCAAGATGTGGAACAAAGCTCTCAGAGCCTTCCCCTACCAAAGATAAATGAAACCTCTATTCTGACATTCACACCACAGATCCCACCAAGGAAAAGAGAAGATTTAAAGAAGTTTTCAACTGCAGACATCGTGGAGGATCTTCAGTGAAGGTCTGTCTCACTTTGGGAGAAAAGCAAAGTAAAGTCCAGGAAGTGGGAGAGTGGGGAAAGCCAGCAGGAAACTCTTAGGCACAGAGCAATCCAGGTCCAGACAGCTCAATGATAACATGGGTCCTAGCAGTTAGATAGCAAGCCAGCAGAAAGGATCCCAACCCTAAACAAAGTCTTAACCTTGAAAAAACCAGGGTAAAAGACAGGACTGGGTTGGAAAAAAAAATCTATCAATCCTCTGTTAAATTAGAACATGGACATAAAAGAGGGGGGGGGGGAATAAAAAATTTCTGCAAAGGCAAGACTTGGACTGTATAGGCAATATCTTGGTCAGAAACTAGGCAGAGATCAGACCCTAGCCCCAGCAAAATAAAAGCTTGAAATATTCCATATACCCCAGGAGCAAAACTAAAACAACAAAAATGAACAAAAAAGCTAAAAGAGTGCTCACTTTTGAAAACTACTTTAGAGACAAAGATGACACCAATGCCATGTCTGAAGAAGAAAGCAGGGAAAAATCACTCACAGGGGAATTATCAAAACAGTCTATAAATGAACTCAAATACAAAAGCACATCAAAGAGCATAAAAAAGAATTTAAAAACCAAAGAAGAGAGGAAGAAGACAAATGGAAAAAAGAAATGAAAGTCATGCAGGAAAACTGTAAAAAGTTGACCAAAGAAATCAACTCCATTAAAAGTAAAAATAACCAACTGGAAAAGAAACACAGAGGCTAATTGAACTAAATAAAATCCTCCAAATTAGATTCAAACAATTAGAAACCAATGAATCTACAAGACTACAAGAGTTCATCAAGCAAAACAAAAAGGCTAAAAAACAGAAGAAAATGTAAAGTACCTTCTAGGGAAAATGAATGACATAGAAAATAGATCTAGACAACCTACATGTCATTGAACTACTAGAAAATCTGAACTAACAAAAGAACCTGGGAAAACATCATACAGGAAATTATAAGTGAAAACTGCCCCAATCTCCTAGAACAAGATAATACTATAACCATTGAAAGAATTCACAGAACCCCTCCAGAAAGAGACCCCAGGATAAAAACTCCAAGTGTTGTAATAGCCAAATTCCAGAACCCTAAATTAAAAGAAAGTATTCCAAGTAGCAAAAAGAAGACAATTCAGGGGTAGCATAGTGGATAAAGCGCCTGTGGCCTTCAGGAGTACTTAGGTTAATAATTACCTAGCTGTGTGGCCTTGGGCAAGCCACTTGACCCCATTTGCCTTGTAAAAACCTAAAAAAAACCCAATTCAAATACAAAGGGAACATGATCAGACTGACACACTACCTATTAGCTTCAACATTGAAGGATAGAAGAACTGAAATAACATATGTCAGAGAGCTAAGGACCTAGGATTACAACTCAGAATGTACTACCCTGCAAAATTCAGCATTTTCTGTGAGGTAAAAAGATGGATGTTCAATGAAATATAGTACTTCTAGAATTTCCTGACAGAAAAACCAGAACTGAACAGAGAATTCAATCACCAAATACAAGACTGAAGAGTCGCATAAAAAAACGTAAATGAAAAAAGGGACTGAAAAAACAAAACTTTTTAAACAAATGTTTGTTGACTATCAAATTGTATACATCTCTAAAAGGAACGATATAACACTTCTAATTCTTTAGAACTTTACTTCTCTAAGGATAATTAGAGGGTAGAATATAATTGAAGAGAGTGATCCTAAAGGATATGGATATGAATGGGGTCTTGTCTCTCAATTAAATCCCACGATGACATCACTATATTTGAGACAAAAAGCTATGAAAGAAACAGGGGTGCTGACTTTAACTTAAGTGTCTCATTATATGTTGACTCACTTTATTCACATGGTGGTTAGAACCTTCTCTAATGAAGGGTTCATAAAGTTCAAGGACCTAAGACAGTGTCTCTGCTTACAATCATTTGTAGAGTTCTCAACTGAGAAATCCAGAGTCTCCTAGTACTTAGAGATCTTCAAGATTCTTTTAGTTAATTAGGTTAGGGTTTGAATTAACCAGTGCTAAACTTAACAAGGGGTCAAGTACCCTTGATGGGGGGTGGGGCATAAAGTGGGAGAGACAATGGGCCTTGATTCACTTAACAAGATGTTAAGTATCCTGGATGGGGAGTGGGTAAAGTAAAGCCTGAAAGAAAATAGGCCTGGAGGAGGGATATATATATAGTTCAAGAAATGATATGACTTTGGTTGATACTTTGGCTTGTGAGGAGGAGTGTGTATACTTGAAAGATACTTGTAAAGGGGGTAATATAAAAAATAATTATAATTATAATTATCAATTTGAGTCAATGTTGCTTATCAAGCAATCAAGTAAACAATTTATGATAACTTGATAACAATAGGAGCTTATTATGCAATTAAATAATCAAACTGTGATTAATGATGCCTAATTATTAATATTAGAGCATCAAGGGAAGGGACATAAAGATTTATAATTTTAGACAGAAAGAAGGGAGAATGTGAATGATGAATAAATTCTATTTAATAGATTTAGCCCAATGAGAGAATAAGATACATTCCTACTTAATTTTAAAAATCTAACTTAATCTACAGGGATTGGGGGACTGGGAAAGGGAAAGATATGAGAGAAATGGAAAGAAAGAAATATAAATGAAAAGACATTGCATGGAGGGAAATACAGAATTAGTAATCTTAACTGTAAATGTGAATGGGATAAACTTTTCCATAAAATGAAAGAGGACAGCAGAATGGATTAAAAAGCATAATCCTAGAATATTTTGTTGACAAGAAACATATTTGAAGCAGAGAGATACATATAGGGTGAAGGCAAAAGTTTGGAGCAAAATATATTATGCCTCATCTGAAGTAAAAAAAATAAGGGGCAGCGATCCTAATTTCAGACAAAGTAAAAGCATAAATTAATCTCATTAAAATGGATAAGGAAGGAAACTACATCTTCTTAAAAGAAGCCATTGGTAATGAAGTTATAACATTACTAAACATGTATGCACATAGTGGTAAAGAATCCAGATTCCTAGAGGAAAAGCTGAGTGAATTACAAAGAGAAATAGACAGCAAAACTTTAATAATGGGAAACCTTAATCTATCGCTCTCAGAATTAGATAAACCTAACAACAAAATAAATAAGAAGGAATTTAAGAAGGTAAATGAAATTTTAGAAAACTTAGATATGACAGAAATCTAGAGAAAACTTAATGGGGATAGAAAAGGATATACCTTTTTCTTGGCAGTACATGGAACCTTCACCAAATTGACCATATACTAGGGCACAAAAACATTAAAATCAAATGCAGAAAAGCTCATGATGCAATAAAAATTACATGTAATAAAGGGTCAGGGAAAGATAACCAAGAACTAATTGGAAATTAAAAAACTTGATCTTCAATAATGGGTGTATCAAGCAGGAAATAATAGAAATAATCAGTAATTATATACAAGAAAATGATAACAATGAGACATAATACCAAAATTTATGGGATGTAACCAAGGCAGTTTTGAGGGGAAACTTTATATCTCTAAAAGCCTACCTGAATAAAATAAAGAAAGAGGAGATCAATGAATTGGGTATGCAACTAAAAAAGCAAGAAAAATAAATTAAATATCCCCAATTAAATACCAATTTAGAAATTCTGAAAATCAAGGGAGAGATTAATAAAATAGAAAGCAAAAAATATTGATCTCATAAATAAAATTAAGAGCTGGTTTTACAAAAAAAAAGTCAGTAAACTAGACAAACATCTGGTTAATCTGATTTTAAAAAATTGGAGAAGATAACCAATTACCAATGTCAAAAGTGAGAAGGGTGAACTAACCACCAATGAAGAAGAAATTAAAGAAATAATAAGAAGCTACTTTGTAATACTTTTTGCCAATAAATTGGCCAACTTGAATGAAATGGATGAATATTTACACACATACAAACTGCCCAGATTAACAGAAGAGGAAATAAATTACTTAACCCCATTTCAGAAAAAGAAATTGAGGAAACCATCAATAAACTCCCTAAGAAAAAGTCTGCAGGTCCAGTTGCATTTAAAAGTTACTTCTACCAAACATTTAAGGAACAATTAATTCCTTTTCTACATAAACTATTTTAAAAAATAGGAGAGGAAGGAGTTCTGCAAAACTCCTTTTATGATACCCACATGGTGCTGATTCCTAAACCAGGAAGAACTAAAACAGATAAAGAAAATTAAATCCCTAATGAATATTGATGCAAAAATCTTAAGTAAAATTTTAGCAATTAGACTAAAGCAAATTATTACCAGTATAAAACACAACATAATTAAACATATCATTAAAACCAACAGAAATTATATGAGTATCTCAAATAGATGCTGAAAAAGCCTTTGATAAAATACAACATCCATTCCTGTTAAAAACATAGAAAGTATAGAAGTAAATGGAGTTTTCCTTAAA